>NW_026290769.1:627500-772500 GCF_023373465.1 Oncorhynchus keta | reverse complement strand
TCTCTCTCTCTCTCTACCCATCTCCTCTCTACCCATCTCCCTCTCTCTCTACCCATCTCCCACTCTCTCTCTCTACCCATCTCCCACTCTCTCCCCATCTCCCACTTCTCTCCCCATCTCCCACTCTCTCTTCCCCATCTCCCACTCTCTCTCCCCCATCTCCCACTCTCTCCCCATCTCCCTCCCCCATCTCTCTCCATCTCTCCCATCTCCTCCTCTCTACCCATCTCCCTCTCTCTCTACCCATCTCCCTCTCTCTACCCATCTCTCTCTCTCTACCCATCTCCCTCTCTCTCTCTCCCATCTCCCTCTCTCTCTACCCATCTCCTCTCTCTCTACCCATCTCCCTCTCTCTCTCCCCATCTCCCTCTCTCTCTACCCATCTCCCCTCTCTACCCATCTCCCCTCTCTCTGCCCATCTCCCCCTCTCTCCCCCATCTCCCTCTCTCTCTCCCCATCTCCCTCTCTCTCCTCTAGCTCTCTTCCTCTTTGTCTCTTTCCTCCTCCCTCATTCTCTTTCTATCATTTTCACTGTTTATAGACTGTCGCCTGTTCTCTCGGTCTCCCCTTCCCTCTATCATGCCCTCTCTCTCTCCCCATCTCTCTCTCCCCATCTCCCTCTCTCTCTCCCCATCTCTCTCTCCCCATCTCCCTCTCTCTCTCCCCATCTCTCTCTCCCCATCTCTCTCTCCCCATCTCCCTCTCCCCATCTCCCTCTCTCTCTCCCCATCTCCCTCTCTCTCCCCATCTCCCTCTCTCTCTACCCATCTCCCTCTCTACTGTCCCCATCTCCCTCTCTCTCTACCCATCTCCCTCTCTCTCTACCCATCTCCCTCTCTCTCTACCCATCTCCCTCTCTCTCTACCCATCTCCCCTCTCTCTACCCATCTCCCTCTCTCTCTCCCCATCTCCTCTCTCTCTCCCCATCTCCTTCTCTCTCTCTGCTACCCATCTCCTCTCTCTCTACCCATCTCCTCTCTCTCTCCCCCATCTCCCTCTCTCTCTCCCCATCTCCCTCTCTCCCCATCTCCTTCTCTCTCTCTGCCCATCTCCCTCTCTCTCTACCCATCTCCCTCTCTCTCTCCCCATCTCCTTCTCTCTCTCTACCCATCTCCCTCTCTCTCTACCCATCTCCCTCTCTCTCTCCCCATCTCCCTCTCTCTCTCCCCATCTCCCTCTCTCTCTCCCTCTTGCTCTCTTTCTCTGTATATCTCTCTTCCTCTTTGTCTCTTTCCTCCTCCCTCATTTTCTTTCTATCCCTTTCACTGTGTATAGACTGTAGCCTGTTCTCTCGGTCTCCCCTTCCCTCTATCATGCCCTCTCTCTCTCCACTATCTGGTGAGTCATTGGTTCATGTTTTGTTGCCTACCTCCTCCTGTCTCTCTTCTGTCCTTGACCTCTCACTCACTCCTTTCTCCTCTATCTTCCATCTTTCTTTTTTCCAGACTGTTCTCCCCTTCCCAGAATGGCTGAGATTCATACTGTAGGCTACCTTTAGAGTGGTTCTTAGTAGAGGTATGATTTTTTAACGCCGATACAGATTATTGGAGGACCAAAAAAGCTGATACCGATTTATCGGCCAATTTTTATATATATATTTGTAATAATGACAATTACAACCAAACTGAATGAACACTTATTTTAACTTAATATAATACTTCATTAAAATGAATTTAGCCTCAAATAAATAATGAAACATGTTCAATTTGGTTTAAATAATGCAAAAACAAAGTGTTGGAGAAGAAAGTAAAAGTGCAATATGTGCCATGTGAAAAAGCTAACGTTTCAGTTCCTTGCTCAGAGCATGAGAACATATGAAAGCTGGTGGTTCCTTTTGACATGAGTCTTCAATATTCCCAGGTAAGAAGTTTTAGGTTGTAGTATTTATAGGACTATTTCTCTCTATACCATTTGTATTTCATATACCTTTGACTATTGGATGTTCTAATAGGTACTTTAGTATTGCCAGCCTAATCTCGGGAGTTGATAGGTTTGAAGTCATAAACAGCGCAATGCTTGATGCACAGCGAAGAGCTGCTGGCAAAACGCAGTAAAGTGCTGTTTGAATGAATGCTTATCAGCCTGCTGCTGCCTACCACCGGTCAGTCAGACTGCTATATCAAATATCAAATCATAGACTTAATTATAATATAATAGCACACAGAAATACGAGCCTTAGGTCATTAATATGGTCAAATTCGGAAGCTATCATTTCGAAAGCAAAATGTTTATTCTTTCAGTGAAATATGGAACCGTTCTGTATTTTATCTAACGGGTGGCATCCATAAGTCTAAATATTCTTGTTACATTGTACAACCTTCAATGTTACTTCATAATTACGTAAAGTCTAGCAAATTAGTTCTCAACGAGCCAGGCGGCCCAAACTGTTGCATATACCCTGACTCTGCGTACAATGAACGCAAGAGAAGTGACACAATTTCCCTAGTTTAATATTGCCTGCTAACATGAATTTCTTTTAACTAAATATGCAGGTTTAAAAATATATACAGTGGGGCAAAAAAGTATTTAGTCAGCCACCAATTGTGCAAGTTCTCACACTTAAAAAGATGAGAGGCCTGTAATTTTCATCATAGGTACACTTCAACTATGACAGACAAAATGAGAAAAAAATTCCAGAAAATCACATTGTAGGATTTTTAATGAATTTATTTGCAAATTATGGTGGAAAATAAGTATTTGGTCAATAACAAAAGTTTATCTCAATACTTTGTTATATACCCTTTGTTGGCAATGACAGAGGTCAAACCTTTTCTGTAAGTCCTCACAAGGTTTTCACATACTGTTGCTGGTCTCCTCTAGAGCAGTGATGTTTTGGGGCTGTTGTTGGGCAACACGGACTTTCAACTCCCTCCAAAGATTTCTATGGGGTTGAGATCTGGAGACTGGTTAGGCCACTCCAGGACCTTGAAATGCTTCTTACGAAGCCACTCCTTCGTTGCCCGGGCGGTGTGTTTGGGATCATTGTCATGCTGAAAGACCCAGCCACGTTTCATCTTCAATGCCCTTGCTGATGGAAGGAGATTTTCACTCAAAATCTCACGATACATGGCCCCATTCATTCTTTCCTTTACACAGATCAGTCGTCCTGGTCCCTTTGCAGAAAAACAGCCCCAAAGCATGATGTTTCCACCCCCGTGCTTCACAGTAGGTATGGTGTTCATTTGATGCAACTCAGCATTCTTTGTCCTCCAAACACGACGAGTTGAGTTTTTACCAAAAAGTTATATTTTGGTTTCATCTGACCATATGATATTCTCCCAATCTTCAGACGGGCCTGGACATGTACTGGCTTAAGCAGGGGGACACGTCTGGCACTGCAGGATTTGAGTCCCTGGCGGCATAGTGTGTTACTGATGGTAGGCTTTGTTACTTTGTTCCCAGCTCTCTGCAGGTCATTCACTAGGTCCCCTCGTGTGGTTTTGGGATGTTTGCTCACCGTTCTTGTGATCATTTTGACCCCACGGGGTGAGATCTTGCGTGGAGCCCCAGATCGAGGGAGATTATCAGTGGTCTTGTATGTCTTCCATTTCCTAATAATTGCTCCCACAGTTGATTTCTTCAAATCAAGCTGCTTACCTATTGCAGATTCAGTCTTCCCAGCCTGGTGCAGGTCTACCATTTTGTTTCTGGTGTCCTTTGACAGCTCTTTGGTCTTGGCCATAGTGGAGTTTGGAGTGTGACTGTTTGAGGTTGTGGACAGGTGTCTTTTATACTGATAACAAGTTCAAACAGGTGCCATTAATACAGGTAATGAGTGGAGGACAGAGGAGCCTTTTAAAGAAGAAGTTACAGGTCTGTGAGAGCCAGAAATCGTGCTTGTTTGTAGGTGACCAAATACTTATTTTCCACCATAATTTGCAAATAAATTCATAAAAAATCCTACAATGTGATTTTCTGGATTTTTTTTCAAATTTTGTATGTCATAGTTGAAGTGTACCTATGATGAAAATTACAGGCCTCTCTCATCATTTTAAGTGGGAGAATTTGCACAATTGGTGGCTGACTAAATACTTTTTTGCCCCACTGTATTTGTGTATTGATCTTAAGAAAGGCGTTGCTGTTTATGGTTTGTTACACATTGGTGCAACAACAGTGCTTTTTTCACGAATGCACTTGTTAAATCACCCGTTTGTCGAAGTAGGCTGTGATTCAATGATAAATTAACAGGCACTGCATTGATTATATGCAGCGCAGGACAAGCTAGATTAACTAGTAATATCATCAACCATGTGTAGTTAACTAGTTATTATGTTAAGATTGATTGTTTTTTATAAGATAAGTTTAATGCTAGCTAGCACCTTACTAGCTAGCACCTTACTTTGGCTCCTTGCTGCACTCGCATAACAGGTAGTCAGCCTGCCACGCAGTCTCCTCGTGGAGTGCAATGTAATCAGCCATGGTCGGTGTCCAAAAATGCCGATTACCAATTGTTATGAAAACTTGAAATTGTCCCTAATTAACCGGCCATTCCGATTAATCGGTCGACCTCTAGTTCTTAGTTCCATAGGCTGAAGGGCTGAATACCTCTATTCATTTGTATTTCAACTTCACAGCTTTATTGTTTTGATAACAATTTACATTGTTACAAGTCATTTCATTATGTGATTATTGTCTGAAATATATATTTGTTATTTTTCTAATCAAAGTCACAATGTACATTTCAGGAGAAATGTTGAATGTATGTGTGTGTGTGTGTAGTGTGCTTCCCTCTGTGTGTATGTAAAAGCCAAGAGTTATGTGTGGTCAGCTCGTCACAGCAGTAGGATAAACTTATCCTAGGGCCAATTTCTACCCACAGACTGTAAACAAATAATACAATTCAGACCAGACTATTTGTCACGTATGCATGTACAGCTTTAAGAACCAAAGAGGAGGGGCTCCATCTACCAACCAATGGCAGAGACTTATTTCACAGTAGCACAAAATAAACCAGGAAGTGTAATGCGTGGCTGCATCTGAGAGACAGTCAGATCAACTCAAGGCTAAACCAAGGTATGGTAGTTAACACGCTCTGTGTAGCCTCTCTCTCTGTCACGGTGATATTACATGAGACAATGTATTTTTGTGCAGAATGGACTTCTAGTCAGCATAGGCTATTATCCAATCATCTCCAAGGAGACAGAGAGATAGACAGTGCGCAGCCAGGCAGGAACAGAACTCTCCATAGCCTGACTCAGCGTAACCAACAGTACTTTTCTCTGCTAGAGAGAGGGAAAGAGAGAGAGAGAAGGTGAAGATAGAGGACAGCATACCACTACTGTACAGAGAGAGAGAGAGGACAGCATACCACTACTGTACAGAGAGAGAGAGGACAGCATACCACTACTGTACAGAGAGAGAGAGGGAAAGAAAAAGAGAGAGAGAGAAGGTGAAGATAGAGGACAGCATACCACTACTGTACAGAGAGAGGACAGCATACCACTACTGTACAGAGAGAGGACAGCATACCACTACTGTACAGAGAGAGAGGACAGCATACCACTACTGTACAGAGAGAGAGGACAGCATACCACTACTGCACAGAGAGAGAGGACAGCATACCACTACTGTACAGAGAGAGAGGACAGCATACCACTACTGTACAGAGAGAGAGGACAGCATACCACTACTGTACAGAGAGAGAGGACAGCATACCACTACTGCACAGAGAGAGAGGACAGCATACCACTACTGTACAGAGAGAGAGGACAGCATACCACTACTGTACAGAGAGAGAGGACAGCATACCACTACTGCACAGAGAGAGAGGACAGCATACCACTACTGTACAGAGAGAGAGGACAGCATACCACTACTGTACAGAGAGAGAGGACAGCATACCACTACTGCACAGAGAGAGAGGACAGCATACCACTACTGTATAGGCGGGGTTGAAATAATAGTGAACGACTGTGAGAGTAGGAAACGAAAGAGAAAGGTTTCTCTAAACCTGAACTGACTCCTCTGTTCATGAACCACCTCCATTGACTCTGTAATGTATTGTGGTCAGTCTGTGTGTGTCTGTTGGGTCAGACTATTGGACATACTGTATGTTGTTGTGTGGGTACTGGGTGGTGTACTGCGTTACTGCATGTTGTGGTGGGGATCTACTGGTGTACATTGCATTCTTCTCTCAACAGACACTAACATTCTCTCCATCTCTCTCTCTTCCCAATTTATTTGCAACATACACTTTTGCTCCTCTCCTTGTTCTCATCCCTCTATCCCATCCGTCCTTCCAACGTTTGTCCATGGCTCTGCTTCTCCTTTACCTTCTCCTCTTCTCCGCTTTCGCTTGTCCAACTGCCCCGACCTGCCCCCAACTAACACTACCTACCCCCAACTAACACTACCTGCCCCCAACTAACACTACCTACCCCTGACCTCTCCTACCTGCTCCTACCTGCCCCCAACTACCCCTACCTACCCATGACCTCTCCTACCTGCTCCTACCTGCCCCCAACTACCCCTACCTTCCCCCAACTACCCCTACCTACCCCCTGACTCTCCTACCTGCTCCTACCTGCCCCCTAACTACCCCTACCTTCCCCCAACTACCCCTACCTACCCCCGACCTCTCCTACCTGCTCCTACCTGCCCCCAACTACCCCTACCTACCCCTGACCTCTCCTACCTGCCCCCAACTACCCTATCTTTCCCTAACTACCCCTACCTACCCCCGACCTCTCCTACCTGCTTCTACCTGCCCCCAACTACCCCTATCTTCCCCCAACTACCCCTACCTACCCCCGACCTCTCCTACCTGCTCCTACCTGCCCCCAACTACCCCTACCTTCCCCCAACTACCCCTACCTACCCCCGACCTCTCCTACCTGCTCCTACCTGCCCCCAACTACCCCTATCTTCCCCCAACTACCCCTACCTACCCCCGACCTCTCCTACCTGCTCCTACCTGCCCCCAACTACCCCTATCTTCCCCCAACTACCCCTACCTACTCTGACCTCTCCTACCTGCTCCTACCTGCCCCCTAACTACCCCTACTTCCCCTAACTACCCCTACCTACCCCGACCTTCCTACCTTGCCCCTAACTTCACTTTATCTTCCCCAACTACCCCTTACCTACCCCGACCTCTCCTACCTGCTCCTACCTGCCCCCTAACTACCCCTATCTTCCCCTAACTACCCCTACCTGCCCCTGACCTCCTACCTGCTCCAACCTGCCCCCTAACTACCCTATCTTCCCCCAACTACCCCTACCTACCCCGACCTCCTACCTGCTCCTACCTGCCCCTAACTACCCCTACCTTTTTCCCTCTAACTACCCCCTACCTGCCCCCAACTACCCTACCTGCCCCTAACTACCCCTACCTACCCCTGACCTTTCTCCTACCTGCTCCTACCTGCCCCCAACTCCCTACCTGCCCCCTAACTACCCCTACCTGCCCCCTAACTACCCCTACCTACCCTGACCTCTCCTCCTGTTTGCTACCTACCCCCGACCTCTCCTACCTGCTCCTACCTGCCCCCAACTACCCCTACCTGCCCCCAACTACCCCTACCTGCCCCCAACTACCCCTACCTACCCCTGACCTCTCCTACCTGCTCCTACCTGCCCCCAACTACCCCTACCTACCCCCGACCTCTCCTACCTGCTCCTACCTACCCCCGACCTCTCCTACCTGCTCCTACCTGCCCCCAACTACCCCTACCTTCCCCCAACTACCCCTACCTGCCCCCAACTACCCCTACCTACCCCTGACCTCTCCTACCTGCTCCTACCTGCCCCCAACTACCCCTACCTGCCCCCAACTACCCCTGACCTCTCCTACCTGCTCCTACCTGCCCCCAATTACCCCTACCTGACCCCAACTACCCCTACCTGCCCCAACGACCCCTACCTGCCCCCAACTACCCCTACCTACCCCCAACTACCCCTACCTACCCCCAACTACCGCCTCCTGCCCCCAACTACCCCTACCTGCCCCCAACTACCCCTACCTGCCCCCCTACCTACACACACCACTTACTCACACTCCTACCCCTGAATGCCCCCCTTGTCCACCTCAAATCCCCATTTCCACCTCAACCTGCCCCTGTTACTCATACTCCTCTCCCTTCTCCCCTTTGCCCCTTTTGACTGGGCAGTGTCCTCACCCCCTCTCTCCCTGGCCCACTCCCAGCCCTCCTCCTATTTCCTCCACCCTTACCGCCCAGGATACTGTGGTACTCATACGAGACCAGTCCCCAGGACCCAACCTCACAGCCACACTGAAATCCAGTCCACAGCCATAGGCCCTAACCCCTACACTACCCAGTCCACAGCCATAGGCCCTAAACCCTACACTACCCAGTCCACAGCCATAGGCCATAACCCCTACACTACCCAGCCCACGGCCCCTAACCCCTACACTACCCAGTCCACAGCCATAGGCCCTAACCCCTACACTACCCAGTCCACAGCCATAGGCCCTAACCCCTACACTACCCAGTCCACGGCCCCTAACCCCTACACTACCCAGTCCACGACCCCTAACCCCTACACTACCCAGTCCACGACCCCTAACCCCTACACTACCCAGTCCATGACCCCTAACCCCTACACTACCCAGTCCACGACCCCTAACCCCTACACTACCCAGTCCACGGCCCCTAACCCCTACACTACTCAGTCCACGACCCCTAACCCCTACACTACCCAGTCCACGACCCCTAACCCCTACACTACCCAGTTATCTAACCCCTTTGCTACACCATACACTCACACAGATATAAATGAAGACAGCCATGGAACTTATTCTGAGAATGATATTGATTCTGGATATAGTGACTATTTTAAGAAGGATGGAGGCCTAGACTCTGCACATCGTTTTGGAAAGGACTTCAAGAGCAACATTGATAGTTTGTATCGTTATGTGAATGAGTCCAAGACTAAAGAAAGGCTGGAGTATGGCTTTGTCTCTGAATCCATCACTGACTTTGACTCCCTCTACTGCACCGCTAACGTCACTGATAAACAGCCTCACACCGGCTCAGACACACTCGTCAGCAATGACACACACACTCAAGGCTGCACCACCCCATATAAAAACGTTGACGCGACGATGATGGCATATGCCAAAACACACACTGTCGGTTCCCTTGGTCGCACTGACACACACACACACACCTCTCACCCTGGCCAGAGCAGAACCTCTAAAGATCTCCCTCCCCTCCCTACCTGGTACCTCTACCACCCCAAAAACTGTCCCATCCACAGGGGTGCCCCACCCCGCCTCTCCCCCATCGGGGCTCTCGATCCCCCCTATCGCTCTGGAGCCCCCCCTCCGGGCCTGGACGCATCCTGCCTCAGCTCACCCCTGTTCCCCCGCTCTCACACCCTCCCTGCCCTGGCCGCCCCCCTCTACTACCCCTTCCTCTACCCCCCTATTCCCCCCAGGAAAACCTCCGACACCCCAAAACTCATCCAGGCTCCGCCGCTGCCGCCCACGCTGAGTAAGAGCTCTCTCTCTCACACACTCCCTCCCCCTGTCTAACACCCTGCTCTCTCTCACACACTCCCTCCCCCTGTCTAACACCCTGCTCTCTCTCACACACTCCCTCCCCCTGTCTAACACCCTGCTCTCTCTCTCACACACTCCCTCCCCCTGTCTAACACCCTGCTCTCTCTCACACACTCCCTCCCCCTGTCTAACACCCTGCTCTCTCTCACACACTCCTCCCCTGTCTAACACCCTGCTCTCTCTCACACACTCCTCCCCTGTCTAACACCCTGCTCTCTCTCTCTCACACACTCCCTCCCCCTGTCTAACACCCTGCTCTCTCTCTCTCACACTCCCTCCCCCTGTCTAACACCCTGCTCTCTCTCACACACTCCCTCCCCCTGTCTAACACCCTGCTCTCTCTCACACACTCCCTCCCCCTGTCTAACACCCTGCTCTCTCTCACACACTCCCTCCCCCTGTCTAACACCCTGCTCTCTCTCACACACCCCCTCCCCTGTCTAACACCCTGCTCTCTCTCACACACTCCCTCCCCCTGTCTAACACCCTGCTCTCTCTCACACACTCCCTCCCCCTGTCTAACACCCTGCTCTCTCACACACTCCCTCCCCCTGTCTAACACCCTGCTCTCTCTCTCTCACACTCCCTCCCCCTGTCTAACACCCTGCTCTCTCTCACACACTCCCTCCCCTGTCTAACACCCTGCTCTCTCTCACACTCCCTCCCCTGTCTAACACCCTGCTCTCTCTCACACACTCCCTCCCCCTGTCTAACACCCTGCTCTCTCACACACTCCCTCCCCCTGTCTAACACCCTGCTCTCTCTCACACACTCCCTCCCCCTGTCTAACACCCTGCACTCTCTCACACACTCCCTCCCCTGTCTAACAACCTGTTCTCTCTCACACACTCCCTCCCCTGTCTAACACCCTGCTCTCTCTCACACACTCCCTCCCCCTGTCTAACACCCTGCTCTCTCTCACACACTCCCCCCTGTCTAACACCCTGCTCTCTCTCACACTCCCTCCCCCTGTCTAACACCCTGCTCTCTCTCACACACTCCCTCCCCCTGTCTAACACCCTGCTCTCTCTCACACACTCCTCCCCTGTCTAACACCCTGCTCTCTCACACTCCCTCCCCTGTCTAACACCCTGCTCTCTCTCTCTCACACTCCTCCCCTGTCTAACACCCTGCTCTCTCTCACACACTCCCTCCCCCTGTCTAACACCCTGCTCTCTCTCACACACTCCCTCCCCCTGTCTAACACCCTGCTCTCTCTCACACACTCCCTCCCCCTGTCTAACACCCTGCTCTCTCACACACTCCCTCCCCTGTCTAACACCCTGCTCTCTCTCACACTCCCTCCCCCTGTCTAACACCCTGCACTCTCTCACACACTCCTCCCTGTCTAACAACCTGTTCTCTCTCACACTCCCTCCCCTGTCTAACACCCTGCTCTCTCTCACACTCCCTCCCCCTGTCTAACACCCTGCTCTCTCTCACACACTCCCTCCCCCTGTCTAACACCCTGCTCTCTCTCACACTCCCTCCCCTGTCTAACACCCTCTCTCTCACACTCCCTCCCCTGTCTAACACCCTGCTCTCTCACACACTCCCTCCCCCTGTCTAACACCCTGCTCTCTCTCTCACACTCCCTCCCCCTGTCTAACACCCTGCTCTCTCTCTCACACTCCCTCCCCCTGTTTAACACCCTGCTCTCTCTCACACTCCCTCCCCCTGTCTAACACCCTGCTCTCTCTCCCACACTCCCTCCCCCTGTCTAACACCCTGCTCTCTCTCACACACTCCCTCCCCCTGTCTAACATCCTGCTCTCTCTCACACTCCCTCCCCCTGTCTAACACCCTGCTCTCTCTCACACACTCCCTCCCCCTGTCTAACACCCTGCTCTCTCTCACACTCCCTCCCCCTGTCTAACACCCTGCTCTCTCTCTCACTCCCTCCCCCTGTCTAACACCCTGCTCTCTCTCACACTCCCTCCCCCTGTCTAACACCCTGCTCTCTCTCACACACTCCCTCCCCCTGTCTAACACCCTGCTCTCTCTCACACTCCCTCCCCCTGTCTAACACCCTGCTCTCTCTCACACTCCCTCCCCCTGTCTAACACCCTGCTCTCTCTCACACTCCCTCCCCCTGTCTAACACCCTGCTCTCTCTCTCACCTCCCCCTGTCTAACACCCTGCTCTCTCTCACACCCCTCCCCTGTCTAACACCCTGCTCTTTCTCACACACTCCCTCCCCTGTCTAACACCCTGCTCTCTCTCACACTCCTCCCCTGTCTAACACCCTGCTCTCTCTCACACTCCCTCCCCTGTCTAACACCCTGCTCTTTCTCACACACTCCTCCCCTGTCTAACACCCTGCTCTCTCTCTCACTCCCTCCCCTGTCTAACACCCTGCTCTCTCTCACACTCCCTCCCCCTGTTTAACACCCTGCTCTCTCTCACACTCCCTCCCCTGTCTAACACCCTGCTCTCTCTCCCACACTCCCTCCCCTGTCTAACACCCTGCTCTCTCTCACACACTCCCTCCCCCTGTCTAACATCCTGCTCTCTCTCACACACTCCCTCCCCCTGTCTAACACCCTGCTCTCTCTCACACACTCCCTCCCCCTGTCTAACACCCTGCACTCTCTCACACACTCCCTCCCCCTGTCTAACACCCTGCTCTCTCTCACACACTCCCTCCCCCTGTCTAACACCCTGCTCTCTCTCACACACTCCCTCCCCCTGTCTAACACCCTGCACTCTCTCACACACTCCCTCCCCCTGTCTAACACCCTGCTCTCTCTCACACACTCCTCCCCCGTCTAACACCCTGCTCTCTCTCACACTCCCTCCCCCTGTCTAACACCCTGCTCTCTCTCACACACTCCCTCCCCCTATCTAACACCCTGCTCTCTCACACACTCCCTCCCCCTGTCTAACACCCTGCTCTCTCTCACACTCCTCCCCTGTCTAACACCCTGCTCTCTCTCTCACACTCCCTCCCCTGTCTAACACCCTGCTCTCTCACACTCCCTCCCCTGTCCCAACACCCTGCTCTCTCTCACACTCCCTCCCCTGTCTAACACCCTGCTCTCTCTCACACTCCCTCCCCCTGTCTAACACCCTGCTCTTTCTCACACACTCCCTCCCCCTGTCTAACACCCTGCTCTCTCTCACACTCCCTCCCCTGTCTAACACCCTGCTCTCTCTCACACTCCCTCCCCCTGTCTAACACCCTGCTCTTTCTCACACACTCCCTCCCCCTGTCTAACACCCTGCTCTCTCTCACACACACTCCCTCCCCCTGTCGAACACCCTGCTCACCTGTCTGTCTAACACCCTGCTCACCTGTCTGTCGAACACCCTGCTCACCTGTCTGTCGAACACCCTGCTCGCCTGTCTGTCTAACACCCTGCTCGCCTGTCTGTCTAACACCCTGCTCGCCTGTCTGTCTAACACCCTGCTCGCCTGTCTGTCTAACACCCTGCTCGCCTGTCTGTCAGTCTGTCTAACACCCTGCTCACCTGTCTGTCAGTCTGTCTAACACCCTGCTCGCCTGTCTGTCGAACACCCTGCTCGCCTGTCTGCCACTCTGTCTAACTCCCTGCTCACCTGTCTGTCTAACACCCTGCTCGCCTGTCTGTCTAATACCCTGCTCGCCTGTCTGTCTAACACCCTGCTCGCCTGTCTGTCTAACACCCTGCTCGCCTGTCTGTCTAACATCCTGCTCGCCTGTCGGTCTAACACCCTGCTCGCCTGTCTGTCTAACATCCTGCTCGCCTGTCTGTCTAACACCCTTCTCACCTGTCTGTCAGTCTGTCAAACACCCTGCTCGCCTGTCTGTCTAACACCCTGCTCGCCTGTCTGTCTAACACCCTGCTCGCCTGTCTGTCTAACACCCTGCTCGCCTGTCTGTCTAACACCCTGCTCGCCTGTCAGTCTGTCGAACACCCTGCTTGCCTGTCAGTCTGTCGAACACCCTGCTCGCCTGTCAGTCTGTCGAACACCCTGCTCGCCTGTCTGTCTAACACCCTGCTCACCTGTCTGTCACTCTGTTAGTCTGTCTAACACCCTGCTCGCCTGTCTGTCTAACACCCTGCTCGCCTGTCTGTCTAACACCCTGCTCGCCTGTCTGTCTAACACCCTGCTCGCCTGTCTGTCTAACACCCTGCTCGCCTGTCTGTCTAACACCCTGCTCGCCTGTCTGTCTAACACCCTGCTCACCTGTCTGTCTAACACCCTGCTCGCCTGTCTGTCTAACACCCTGCTCGCCTGTCTGTCTAACACCCTGCTCGCCTGTCTGTCTAACACCCTGCTCGCCTGTCTGTCAGTCTGTCGAACACCCTGCTCGCCTGTCTGCCACTCTGTCTAACTCCCTGCTCACCTGTCTGTCTAACACCCTGCTCGCCTGTCTGTCTAACACCCTGCTCGCCTGTCTGTCTAACACCCTGCTCACCTGTCTGTCAGTCTGTCTAACACCCTTCTCACCTGTCTGTCAGTCTGTCAAACACCCTGCTCACCTGTGTGCCACTCTGTCTAACTCCCTGCTCACCTGTCTGTCTAACACCCTGCTCGCCTGTCTGTCTAACACCCTGCTCGCCTGTCAGTCTGTCTAACACCCTGCTCGCCTGTCTGTCTGTCGAACACCCTGCTCGCCTGTCAGTCTGTCGAACACCCTGCTCGCCTGTCAGTCTGTCGAACACCCTGCTCGCCTGTCTGTCTAACACCCTGCTCACCTGTCTGTCACTCTGTTAGTCTGTCTAACACCCTGCTCGCCTGTCTGTCTAACACCCTGCTCGCCTGTCTGTCTAACACCCTGCTCGCCTGTCTGTCTAACACCCTGCTCGCCTGTCTGTCTAACACCCTGCTCGCCTGTCTGTCTAACACCCTGCTCGCCTGTCTGTCAGTCTGTCGAACACCCTGCTCGCCTGTCTGCCACTCTGTCTAACTCCCTGCTCACCTGTCTGTCTAACACCCTGCTCGCCTGTCTGTCTAACACCCTGCTCGCCTGTCTGTCTAACACCCTGCTCACCTGTCTGTCAGTCTGTCTAACACCCTTCTCACCTGTCTGTCAGTCTGTCAAACACCCTGCTCACCTGTGTGCCACTCTGTCTAACTCCCTGCTCACCTGTCTGTCTAACACCCTGCTCGCCTGTCTGTCTAACACCCTGCTCGCCTGTCTGTCTAACACCCTGCTCGCCTGTCTGTCGAACACCCTGCTCGCCTGTCAGTCTGTCGAACACCCTGCTCGCCTGTCTGTCTAACACCCTGCTCGCCTGTCTGTCAGTCTGTCTAACACCCTGCTCGCCTGTCTGTCTAACACCCTGCTCGCCTTTCTGTCTAACACCCTGCTCGCCTGTCTGTCAGTCTGTCGAACACCCTGCTCGCCTGTCTGCCACTCTGTCTAACACCCTGCTCGCCTGTCTGTCTAACACCCTGCTCGCCTGTCTGTCTAACACCCTGCTTGCCTGTCTGTCTAACACCCTGCTCGCCTGTCTGTCTAACACCCTGCTCGCCTGTCTGTCTAACACTCTGCTCGCCTGTCTGTCTAACACCCTGTTCGCCTGTCAGTCTAACACCCTGCTCGCCTGTCTGTCACTGTTAGTCTGTCTAACACCCTGCTCGCCTGTCTGTCTAACACCCTGCTCGTCTGTCTGTCTGTCTGTCTGTCTGTCTGTCTGTCTGTCTGTCTGTCTGTCTGTCTGTCTGTCTGTCTGTCTAACACCCTGCTCGTCTGTCTACCTGTCTGTTTATCTGTCTGTTTATCTATCTATCTATCTGTCTGTCTGTCTGTCTGTCTGTCTGTCTGTCTGTCTGTCTGTCTGTCTGTCTGTCTGTCTACATCTCTATCTCCCTGTCAATCTGTCTGTCTGTCTGTAGTCTGTCTGTCTGTCTGTCTACATCTCTATCTCCCTGTCAATCTGTCTGTCTGTCTGTAGTCTGTCTGTCTGTCTGTCTGTCTACATCTCTATCTCCCTGTCAATCTGTCTGTCTGTCTGTAGTCTGTCTGTCCGTCTGAGTGTGTATATCTATCTCAGTCTCTGTCTGTTTGTATACCAGTCTGTCTGTTTGTCTGTCGTCTGTCTGTTTGTCTGTTTGTATATCAGTCTGTCTGTTTGTCTGTAGTCTGTCTGTCTGTATGAATATCAGTCTGTCTGTTTGTCTGTAGTTTGTATATCTATATCTCCGTCTGTCAGTCTGTTTGTCTGTAGTCTCTGTCTGTTTGTATATCTATATCTCTGTCTGTCAGTCTGTCTCTCCATGCTGTTGTGTGTCTGTGTTGCATGGAGTGCTGAAATAGACACCTCACCTATTTCCCTCATTCAAATGCAAATCAATTTATAAAATTTTTGACTTGCGTTTTTCTGTATTTTTGTTGTTGTTATTCTGTTCTAATAAACCACCATTACAATTATAGACTGATCATTTCTTTGTCAGTGGGCAAACATACAAAATCAGCAGGGGATCAAATACTTTTCCCCCTCACTGTATGCTATCACTATGCTATCACTACTACACTACTACTGATAGTACCACACCACTGCTTTAACTAACTGCTAAAACAACTAATATCACTAATACTGAAACAGTAACACAGAAATACCAAGTAACATTGCTCTTCCTGTCTGAGTCCATCACTGATTAGATTAGCGTAGAGTAGGTTGTAAGTGATCCTTCCTCTATCTCTGTCAATCTCAGCGGTTCGTAGCGTCTCATTTGCCAGCTCTGTACAGAGAGGTGGGACTTCCTGGATGGGCGATGACGTGAAGGCCCCTCTGAGAGGCCTAGGGCTGTCCTCTCTGTGCCTGCTGGAAAAAAGAGGTACGATATACCTGTATATATTTACATTTGAATCATTTAGCAGACGCTCTTATCCAGAGTGACATACATTTTCATACTGATCCCCCGTGGGAATCAAACCCACAACCCTGGCGTTGCAAGCACCATGCTCTACCAACTGAGTCACACGGGATCATATATAGCCTTCATGTATATTTCTATACAGTCTATGTGATATACAGTACATACAGTACATTTATTCATGTACATTTACACTGTTAGAGAAATGATGTGTGTATGTCTAACTGCTCGCGTCCACAGCTCTGGTCAGTGCAGTCAGTGTGGCAGTGGAGGCCATTTTGGCTCAGTTCAGCTCCTCACGGACCCTGGTGCAGAAGGTCAGTTTAACACCATGTTTAACACGGTCTCTTCAGTAACATGGTGTACACACCACATTATGTGAGATATGGAAAATGGGCTTGAGTTTTTATTCATTATGTCTGTACTTTAATGATGTATTTCTGAGGGCCTGTTTGTCTCTACTGTTCGCTGTTGTCTGATGCTGGCAGCAAACCCAGCTTCTCCTCTGTGGATCAATCATTTCAATAGGGCCAATCATCTTCCTCCGATTTCACATTTTGGTTTTAGATCAGGGGAGGTAATCCAATCAGTACAAACCTCCACCCCCGCGTTTATAATCCCTAGCTACCGCTCCTAACGACGTACTGTCAGCTGTTGCTAAGCTGTTGCTATGACAGGGTTTCCATACCGACAGGCAAAGTGAAAAATAGACCGACATAAGAAGATCAACCAGCTCAAACTCCCAAAAGACTTCATTGCCTCCTAGGATTTCTGTATCCGTGTCTCTGAAACTAGACGTAGGCCTGTAGCATCGGTGGTTGATTCAGATTATTGTCATTTAATAACTAGTGACACTTGATGGCTCAAACAGCCAGTTAGTGGCTCTATATCTATATATGAATCATCCATTGAATAACAGGACATATCTGTCTGTCTCTTTCTGTCTGTCCCTCTTCCTCTCCCCTAGTCTGCCTCTATTAACAAGGTGCTGGGTTGTCTTCAGATATCTCTATCTTTGGCTCAGTAGTCAGAACCTCTGTGTACTAACTCCATCCTCTTTCCCACATATTTCTCTCTTCTCCATCTCTCTATTTTCATCCTTATCTATTTATCTTCTCCTCCTATCCATAACACCCTCTCCTTTCTTCCCTCTCTCTCCTCTATTTCTCCCCCTCTCCTCTCTTCTATTTCTCCTCACCTCCCTCTGTTCTCTCCTATTTCTCCTCTCTCCTCTCTTACCTCTCTCTCCTCCCCTCCTCCCTCTCCTCTCTCCTCTCTTACCTCTCTCTCCTCCCCTCCTCCCTCTCCTCTCCTCTCTTACCTCTCTCCTCCCCTCCTCCCTCTCCTCTCTCCTCTCTTACCTCTCTCTCCTCTCCTCTCTCCTCTCTTACCTCTCTCTCCTCCCCTCCTCCCTCTCCTCTCTCCTCTCTTACCTCTCTCTCCTCCCCTCCTCCCTCTCCTCTCTTACCTCTCTCTCCTCCCCTCCTCCCTCTCCCCTCTCTTCTCTTCCCTCTCTCTCCTCCCCTATTTCTCCCCTCTCCTCTCTTCCCTCTCTCTCCTCCCCTCTTCATCCCCTCTTCCCTCTATTTTGCCACTCTCCTTTCTCCTCCCCTCCTCCCCCTTCCAGGCTCTATCAGGAGACA
Source organism: Oncorhynchus keta (assembly GCF_023373465.1). Taxonomy (NCBI): domain Eukaryota; kingdom Metazoa; phylum Chordata; class Actinopteri; order Salmoniformes; family Salmonidae; genus Oncorhynchus; species Oncorhynchus keta. Next base: position 754,527 of record NW_026290769.1, on the reverse strand, counting down.
GCAGTGTGAATCCGTCTCTGGGCCGGCTGGTGCTGCAGTGTTTGTGCCCCGCCCTGCGGAGCCTGCTCTCCGACGGCCTCAAGCCCCACCAGAGTGATTTGATCTCGGGCAGGAGGCCAAACTCAGCCTGGGGACTGGTCCAGGCCTCCACCAGGCCAGGTAGGAACTCTGGAGCGCAGTACAGAGGTGGGTTACAAGAGAGCATAGACAGCATAGGAGGGCTGTGGTTGTTATACCCCCTGCCTTTCCATCTATTTACATATCTCTCTCTATATCCATCTCTCTCTATTTCTCTTTCTCAGACATGATGGAAGTACATAGCCAATCTCTCAATATCTCTCTTCCTCTTTCCCTCTCTCCAATGTGTATCTCTCTCACCCTCCCAGACATCATGTGGGTTCATAGTACTTTCAGTCTCTCTCTCCTCTCGCTCTAGTCTGGCACTCATTATTCTGCAGTGTTGAGTCATCCTTCTCTATCTCTCTCTCTGATTATCACTCTCCCCTCCTGTATTCCCTCTTATTCTCTCCTTCCCACTACTCTGGTGATCAGGGTTATTCCATTGACTCAGTACCTGTTCATTTCAATTTCAGTCAATTCAGGTCAAAGGTAACATAACATGTTGATTAGATATAGATGTTTTTCTCTGTGCCAAAGCTTAACCAAGCCTTTCTTTCTCTCATCTCTGCTCCCCTTCTCCCTCCAGGGCCCAGCACTCAGTCCCTGTACAGCCTCCAGGCTAGAATAGGAGAGCTGCCCCAGCTCCGGCAGAACAAACACAGGTTCAACGCCTTCCTCCTCGGCCTCCTCAAGTAAGAATCAAATCAAATCAAATGTATTTATATAGCCCTTCGTACATCAGTTGATATCTCAAAGTGCTGTACAGAAACCCAGCCTAAAACCCCAAACAGCAAGCAATGCAGGTGTAGAAGCACGGTGGCTAGGAAAAACTCCCTAGAAAGGCCAAAACCTAGGAAGAAACCTAGAGAGGAACCAGGCTATGTGGGGTGGCCAGTCCTCTTCTGGCTGTGCCGGGTGGAGATTATAACAGAACATGGCCAAGATGTTCAAATGTTCATAAGTGACCAGCATGGTCCAATAATAATAAGGAACAGTTGAACAGTTGAAACTGGAGCAGCAGCACAGCCAGGTAGACTGGGGACAGCAAGGAGTCATCATGTCAGGTAGTCCTGAGGCATGGTCCTAGGGCTCAAGGTCCTCCGAGAGAGAGAAAGAAGGAGAAGGAGAGAGAGAATTAGAGAGAGCACACTTAAATTCACACAGGACACCGAAAAGGACAGGAGAAGTACTCCAGATTTAACAAACTGACCCTAGCCCCCCGACACAAACTACTGCAGCATAAATACTGGAGGCTGAGACAGGAGGGGTCAGGAGACACAGGAGACACCCCCGGACAGGGCCAAACAGGAAGGATAGAACTCCACCTACTTTGCCAAAGCACAGCCCCACACCACTAGAGGGATATCTTCAACCATCAACTTACCATCCTGAGACAAGGCTGAGTATAGCCCACAAAGATCTCCGCCACGGCACAACCCAAGGGGGGCACAACCCAACCCAACCCAACCCAACCCAACCCAGACAGGATGATCACATCAGTGACTAAACCCACTCAGGTGACGCACCCCTCCCAGGGACGGTATGAGAGAGCACCAGTAAGCCAGTGACTCAGCCCCTGTAAAAGGGTTAGAGGCAGAGAATCCCAGTGGAAAGAGGGGAACCGGCCAGGCAGAGACAGCAAGGGCGGTTCGTTGCTCCAGAGCCTTTCCGTTCACCTTCCCACTCCTGGGCCAGACTACACTCAATCATATGACCCACTGAAGAGATGGGTCTTCAGTAAAGACTTAAAGGTTGAGACCGAGTTTGCGTCTCTGACATGGGTAGGCAGACCGTTCCATAAAAATGGAGCTCTATAGGAGAAAGCCCTGCCTCCAGCTGTTTGCTTCTAGGGAATTCTAGGGACAATTAGGAGGCCTGCATCTTGTGACCGTAGCGTACGTGTAGGTATGTACGGCAGGACCAAATCAGAGAGATAGGTAGGAGCACCATGTAATGCTTTGTAGGTTAGCAGTAAAACCTTGAAATCATCCCTTGCTTTGACAGGAAGCCAGTGTAGGGAGGCTAACACTGGAGTAATATGATCAATTTTTTGGGTTCTAGTCAGGATTCTAGCAGCCGTATTTAGCACTAACTGAAGTTTATTTAGTGCTTTATCCCGGTAGCCGGAAAGTAGAGCATTGCAGTAGTCTAACAAAAGCATTGATGAATTTTTCTGCATCATTTTTGGACAGAAAGTTTCTGATTTTTGCAATGTTACGTAGATGGAAAAAAACTGTCCTTGAAATGGTCTGGATATGTTCTTCAAAAGAGAGATCAGTGTCCAGAGTAACGCCGAGGTCCTTCACAGTTTTATTTGAGACGACTGTACAACCATTAAGATTAATTGTCAGATTCAACAGAAGATCTCTTTGTTTCTTGGGACCTAGAACAAGCATCTCTGTTTTGTCCGAGTTTAAAAGTAGAACGTTTGCAGCCATCCACTTCCTTATGTCTGAAACACAGGCTTCTAGCGAGGGCAATTTTGGGGCTTCACCATGTTTCATTGAAATGTACAACTGTGTGTCATCGGCACAGCAGTGAAAGTTAACATTATGTTTTCGAATGACATCCCCAAGAGGTAAAATATATAGTGAAAACAACAGTTGATTTGTCAGAGGACAAATTGATATCTTTCCGACAGATAAGATCTGAACCAGGCCAGAACTTGTCCGTGTAGACCAATTTGGGTTTCCAATCTCTCCAAAAGAATGTGATCGATGGTATCAAAAGCAGCACTAAGGTCTAGGAGCACAAGGACAGATGCAGAGCCTCGGTCTGATGCCATTAAAAGGTAATTTACCACCTTCACAAGTGCAGTCTCAGTGCTATGATGGGGTCTAAAACCAGACTGAAGCATTTCGTATACATTGTTTGTCTTCAGGAAGGCAGTGAGTTGCTGCGCAACAGCCTTTTCTAAAAATTTTGAGAGGATTGGAAGATTTGATATAGGCCGATAGTTTTTTATATTTTCTGGGTCAAGGTTTGGCTTTTTCAAGAGAGGCTTTATTACTGCCACTTTTAGTGAGTTTGCTACACTTCCGGTGGATAGAGAGCCATTTATTATGTTCAACATAGGAGGGCCAAGCACAGGAAGCAGCTCTTTCAGTAGTTTAGTTGGAATAGCGTCCAGTATGCAGCTTGAAGGTTTAGAGGCCATGATTATTTTCATCATTGTGTCAAGAGATATAGTACTAAAACACTTGAGCGTCTCTCTTGATCCTAGGTCCTGGCAGAGTTGTGCAGACTCAGGACAATTGAGCTTTGAAGGAATACGCAGATTTAAAGAGGAGTCCGTAATTTGCTTTCTAATAATCATGATCTTTAAGACCTGGCTCTTCTTCTCTCCTAGGGTTTTTCTGTTTGACTTTTTAAATTCCAATTCTCACCTGCTTCTTGTCTCTCTTAGGGTTTTTCTGTTTGACTTTTTAAATTCCAATTCTCACCTGCTTCTTGTCTCTCTTAGGGTTTTTCTTTTTGACTTTTTAAATTCCAATTCTCACCTGCTTCTTGTCTCTCTTGTTCAGCATCAAGCTTATGGATTTCTGGCTGTCCCATCTCCAGTCATGCAGTGGTAAGTCTCTGAAGACTAAAGTTCATGTCCGCAATCTATCTGTTTGAATATTAATATGTTACAACATTATTTTTCACTCCTCCCTTCACCCCCTCTGTCTCTTTCTCACTCCTCCCTTCACCCCCTCTGTCTCTCTCTCTCTCTCCTCCCTTCACCCCCCCTCTGTCTCTGTCTCTCTCGCTCTCTCCTTCACCACACCCCCCCTGTCTTTCTCTCTCCTCCCTTCACCCCCCCTCTGTCTCTCTCTCTCTCTCCTTCACCACACCCCCCTCTGTCTCTTTCTCTCTCCTCCCTTCACCCCCCCCTCTCTCTCTCTCTCTCTCTTCACCACACCCCCTCTGTCTCTTTCTCTCTCCTCCCTTCACACCCCCTCTCTCTCTCTCTCTCTCCTTCACCACACCCCCTCTGTCTCTTTCTCTCTCCTCCCTTCACCCCCTCTCTCTCTCTCTCTCTCTCCTTCACCCCCTCTGTCTCTTTCTCTCTCCTCCCTTCACCCCCTCTCTCTCTCGCTCTCTCTCTCCTTCACCACACCCCCTCTGTCTCTTTCTCTCTCCTCCCTTCACCCCCTGTCTCTTTCTCACTCCTCCCTTCACCCCCCTCTCTCTCTCTCTCTCTCCTTCACCACACCCCCTTTGTCTCTTTCTCTCTCCTCCCTTCACCCCCCCTCTCTCTCTCTCTCTCCTTCACCACACCCCCCTCTGTCTCTTTCTCTCTCCTCCCTTCACCCCCCCCTCTCTCTCTCTCTCTCTTCACCACACCCCCTCTGTCTCTTTCTCTTTCCTCCCTTCACCCCCTCTCTCTCTCTCTCTCTCTCTCCTTCACCACACCCCCCCTCTGTCTCTTTCTCACTCCTTCCTTCACCACACCCCCTCTGTCTCTTTTCGCTCTCTCTCTCCTTCACCACACCCCCCCTCTGTCTCTTTCTCTCTCTCTCCTTCACCCCCCTCTCTCCCCCTCTGTCTCTTTCTCTCTCTCTCTCTCTTCACACCCCCCCTCTCTCCCCCCTCGTCTCTTTCTCTCTCTCTCTCCTTCACCACACCCCCTCTCCCCCCTCTGTCTCTTTCTCTCTCTCCTTCGCCCCCTCTCTCTCTCCCCTCCGTCTCTCTCTCTCTCTCCTTCACCCCCTCTCTCCCCATCCGCCTCTTTCTCTCTCTCTCTCCTTCGCCCCCTCTCTCCCCCTCCGTCTCTTTCTCTCTCTCTCTCCTTCGCCCCCTCTCTCCCCCTCCCTCTCTTTCTCTCTCTCCTTCGCCCCCTCTCTCCCCCTCCGTCTCTTTCTCTCTCTCCTTCGCCCCCTCTCTCCCCCTCCCTCTCTTTCTCTCTCTCCTTCGCCCCCCTCTCTCCCCCTCCCTCTCTTTCTCTCTCTCCTTCGCCCCCCTCTCTCCCCCTCGGTCTCTTTCTCTCTCTCTCTCCTCCTTCGTCCCCCTTTCTCCCCCCGTCGTCTTCTTTTCTCTTTCTCTCCTTCGCCTCCCTCTCTCCCCTCCCTCTCTCCCCCTCCCTCTCTTTCTCTCTCTCCTTCGCCCCCTCTCTCCCCCCCTCTCTCCCCCTCACTCTCTTTCTCTCTCTCCTTCGCCCCCTCTCTCCCCCTCCCTCTCTTTCTCTCTCTCCTTCGCCCCCTCTCTCCCCCTCCGTATCTTTCTCTCTCTCTCCTTCGCCCCCCTCTCTCCCCCTCCCTCTCTTTCTCTCTCTCCTTCGCCCCCTCTCTCCCCCTCCGTCTCTTTCTCTCTCTCTCTCTCTTCGCCCCCTCTCTCCCCCTCCCTCTCTCCCCCTCCCTCTCTTTCTCTCTCTCCCCCTCCCTCTCTTTCTCTCTCTCCTTCGCCCCCTCTCTCCCCTTCTGTCTCTTTCTCTCTCTCTCTCTCTTTCGCCCCCTCTCTCCCCCTCCCTCTCTCCCCCTCCCTCTCTTTCTCTCTCTCCTTCGCCCCCCTCCCTCCCCCTCCGTCTCTTTCTCTCTCTCTCTCCTTCGTCCCCCCTTTCTCCCCCGTCGTCTTCTTTTCTCTTTCTCTCCTTCGCCTCCCTCTCTCCCCTCCCTCTCTCCCCCTCCCTCTCTTTCTCTCTCTCCTTCGCCCCCTCTCTCCCCCTCCGTCTCTTTCTCTCTCTCTCTCCTTCGCCCCCCTCTCTCCCCCTCCCTCTCTCCCCCTCCCTCTCTTTCTCTCTCTCCCCCTCCCTCTCTTTCTCTCTCTCCTTCGCCCCCCTCTCTCCCCTTCTGTCTCTTTCTCTCTCTCTCTCCTTCGCCCCCCTCTCTCCCCCTCCCTCTCTCCCCCTCCCTCTCTTTCTCTCTCTCCTTCGCCCCCCTCACTCCCCCTCCGTCTCTTTCTCTCTCTCTCTCCTTCGTCCCCCCTTTCTCCCCCGTCGTCTTCTTTTCTCTCTCTCTCCTTCGCCCCCCTCACTCCCCCTCCGTCTCTTTCTCTCTCTCTCTCCTTCGTCCCCCCTTTCTCCCCCGTCGTCTTCTTTTCTCTTTCTCTCCTTCGCCTCCCTCTCTCTCTGTCAGATGTGTTGGTGACGTTCTACCAGCCCTCCTCCTTCATGCGTTTGTCATTGACTTCCTGCCAGCCTCTGTTTGAGGAGCTCCTCCTCCTGCTGCAGCCCCTCAGTCTCCTGACCCTTAACCTCGACCTGCTCTTCCAGCACCACCACCTGGATCCAGCCAATCACAGCCCAGAGATCCCCAGCCCACCCAATCAGGACCTGGAATTCAGGCTCTCGCCCCGGGGGTCCGCTTCCCAAAGCAGGGGCAGCAGCTATCTCGAGAGCCTATCAGAGCTGGACTTTGGGAGAGCAGAACCCGAGGCGACCAATCATAATGTGAGCTCGTCGTCCCTGGCCAACTCAGGGGTGGGAGGGTTGGTGGAGTCACTGAAGCCAGCGAGTCTCAGTGTGGGGTCTGCAAAGGTCTCTGGGGGTCTTGCGGAGACAAGTCCTCAGCTGATGTGGGTTCAGGAGAAAGAAATTAGGGAGCTAGCTCCTCCTAATGTTGAGGAGGCCAGTCTCTCCCAACAGGCAGGACAGGTGAGCACAATTCAACGTGTGTGTGTGTCTTTGTTTGAATGCATGGGTGAGTGTCTGTACCACACAGCACTTTTCTGAGCTGTTATTCTCTCCCTAGGTGATCCAGGAGGGATGGGGGGCTGTGGTACGCTGGGGGGGCAAGCTGGGCCAGAACCTGGCTGAACTCAGCCTGTCTGCAGTACAGAACCAGGAGGGGACATCCAGAGACCCCCCAGAGCCCCAGACCAGTACCCAGGCTAGGAGTGACCCTCCTCAGGTCGATGGAGCATTGGCGGTCCCCTGGGGTTTGGGACGGCTGTTTGGAGCCTCCAATAACCCCACGATACCCACACTTCCAACCAGGTGCGCTGGTGTGTGTGTGTTTGTGTGATAGTTTTCTGATACTAGACAGTTGAAGTATCTTACTCTTATCACTGATGTATCTCTCTCCCTGCCCAGACGTCCGTCTCAGTGGTTGTCTCCAGGGGTGTCTGTTCTGACCCGGATGGTGAGCAGCAGTTCCCGCGCTAACCAGAGGAGGGCGCTGGAGCCCCAGCAGGTAGAAGAGGTGTTCGAGAAAGAGATGGAGGAGACATGGGACAACCCAAGACCCCTCAGGTATTGGAAATATTTGGAAATATATCTAGATTACATGTTTAGTTTGTTCAGTTCGGACATCAGTTCAGTTGTAATGACTGTCTATGACAGTTTTACGTCATTCTTATGTTTTTACAGTAGTATCACTTATTCTTTTCTCTTTCTCAGGTCAGTCAGAACACTATGCGACCACTCTGGCACAGGGGCGGAGCTAAGCTTCCAGAAAGGGGAGGAGTTAGTGGTTTTAGGGGGAGTCGATCACGACTGGATTCGCTGTCGTCAGGGAGACCGAGAGGGGCTCGTACCCATTGGCTACGCCTCACTGATCCTGTGATTTCAGACACCTGATCAGAGTTTTGATTGTTTGAATATATCTGGGGGAGGGAAAATGAAGTCATAAAGCTATAATGTATTTAGGCAACCATAAAGAGGCTGTGGTGAAGTCCCAATGCTATCAGAGAAATAGTTCACCCCTGAATCTAAGTTCAAATCACATGTTTATATCTCTAAAGTGGTCCAAAGTCGTATGTCAGGGTTCCCCAACTGGCGGCCCATGATTTTATAAGGGTTTGGGTTACTTGTTGGACATAAAATACTACCATCAGTAAATGTTGGAAATCTGTTCCAAGGTATTCCCACACATAGAGAGAGATGTGATTGTTTACAAATCTAAGCAAGGTTTGAAATGCTTATATTTTAGCCAAATGTTATATCTGTTTGGGCTTCTTGTGGTCAATTTGCAGTCTACAAATGATTTGTGATTAGGTTCCAGCCCCCTGACCATCCTTGGCTGAGTCTAGTTGATGATCTCTGGTCTAAGTGATTTAGTTCAGTCCCTACTCCGCACCATCTGTTGTGTAGATCCCACTATATGCACTGGTAGAAATGTGCAAAACTCAATCCCTAAAGAACTGTACCATCTAATGCCATCTAATTAGCGGGATTTAAGGAAGATTTAATTTAGCTCACCAGATGGTGTGGAATATGGACCCAGCATGACTTCAGACCACTTTTGAAGTGTGAAAACTTCAGACAAACACTTATCTTGGTGTGGACTATCCCTTTAAATGTCCTCCATTCATCATCTCTCTTTTGTGACCACTGATCTGAGAAGGACTGGATAAAGCTTTGTAGAATTCTATTCATAGGTTGCACCTCCGTCACGTCATACCAAGCCGCCATCGGCGGTGCCCTAAAGTGGTGATAAGCCCCGTCGTTCTGAGTCTAACTACTGTTTAGTATAAATGAATAGCAAAATTCTGCAAAAATAGCTAGCAAAGCAAACGTAAGCTAGTTACAACCAGGTGGCCTCCCCTCAATTTAAGCTAGTTAGCTAACGTTATACTGCATTTAAAGTCAATCTGGCAACATCAAAATGATGACGAAAGGTTTTCTTCATAATGATTTGCCTCCTTTTGAATGTCATTGTATTTCCAGGCCACTATAATGCTCTTTGGATGAAATCTTCATCAAAAACGAACGTTAAAAACAATATTGTGACGAAACATGCAACCAATGCATTCAGCTTATCCAAACACTTTCAGATCAGCAGTCACTATGGGAAGATGTATAGCCTGGTAGCCAGGTCGGTTTCTGCTCTAGACCCAGACCTTGCCGCCAGGCTAACCGGTGAAGGGAGCCATGGTAGAGTATTGGAGCGTAGCCCATGTTACGTAACATAGTACCATAGTGCAATGTAGCTGTTTTCTGTGTTCTATTTGACCTTTCACCCCTATTGATCGCTCACCTCTTTCACTTCGTCTCTGTGTGTTTGACATGTTCCCACTACAATTAATAGTCCGTTTAAAAAGGATAACTATTTGACTGTATAAATATACATACATAATATATAGGTATATGAATATAGATTAATTTAACCGATAGATAGATAACCAAGAGAAAACAGATAGTCAAACGTTACTATAGATAAGGTTGATCATGAATCAAATTGATAAGTGATCTGGCCTTTTATCCCCAACTCACCAGTCACTACTCTATAGTCATTATACACACGGACAGCTCCAGTGTTTTTGTCAATTATTGGAATCCAGTGGCTTCATCTTAGTGTGTGTTTGCATTGTCTTGACTTCATATCCTTCATATCTTCATCATAACCTGATGGTCTCATACCTTTAGACTGTATTTATTGTATAATGAATGCTTTGAGTGAATGCAGTGGGGTTGGGCTCAATATGGCAGTCAATTCAGGAAGTAAACTGAAATCCCAATTCGATGATTGAAACAGGGGCCTGTATTTTTAATGATTTCTTAATGAATTGAAAAGGAGAAGCTATTTATGTTTTTTAAGTAGCTGATTTTAAATTCAAATCACTTCCTGAATTGGCAGCCTTCAATTCGAATTGAGCCCAACCCTTGAATGCAGAAGAATATCTATCTATATGACACATATCTATCTAAAGGACATTCTAGTATCCAACAGTATATAAATATAACAGGCATAGCAATGCTGTAACTTCAATCAGTCCACACCTCTTAAACCTCACTAACACATACTACTCAGTGCTTATGGAAATATCAATGCTTTGAGACAGACAGATAGACAGATAAACAGACAGACAGATAGACAGACAGGTAGACAGACAGGTAGACAGACAGATAGACAGATAAACAGACAGGTAGACAGACAGATAAACAGACAGGTAGACAGACAGATAGACAGATAAACAGACAGGTAGACAGACAGATAAACAGACAGACAGACAGGTAGACAGACAGATAAACAGACAGGTAGACAGACAGATAAACAGACAGACAGATAGACAGACAGATAGACAGACAGATAAACAGACAGGTAGACAGACAGACAGATAAACAGACAGGTAGACAGACAGATAGATAAACAGACAGATAAACAGACAGGTAGACAGCTAGACAGACAGGTAGACAGAAAGATGGATAAACAGACAGACAGACAGACAGACAGACAGACAGACAGATAAACAAACAGATAAACAAACAGATAAACAAACAGAGAGACAAATAAACAAACAGAGAGACAGATAAACAGACAGATAGACATACAGATAAACAAACAGATAGAGAGACAGATAAACAGACAGATAGACAGACAGTTAAACAGATAAACAAACAGATAGAGAGACAGATAAACAGACAGATAAACAGACAGTTAAACAGATAAACAAACAGATAGAGAGACAGATAAACAGACAGATAAACAGACAGTTAAACAGATAAACAAACAGATAGAGAGACAGATAAACAGACAGATAGACAGACAGTTAAACAGATAAACAAACAGATAGAGAGACAGATAAACAGACAGATAAACAGACCGTTAAACAGATAAACAAACAGATAGAGAGACAGATAAACAGACAGATAAACAGACAGATAGACAGACAGTTAAACAGACAGATAAATAGACAGATAAACAGACAGATAAATAGACAGATAAACAGTCTGAGGGACTTGAGACCTGTCTCTTTCTACTCATCCCAGGGATGATCAACTCTAGTCTGGTTACTTTTCCTTTACCTCATAGATCAATTGGTATCTTTGATTCCCCAGATGTTTAACTTGACTGGTTACCTGGGCGTTACTAAGTCTGACTACAAGACAATTCAAAAGGCTACTGAGACCAGTAGACAATGTGGGTTTCCAGGGCCATAGTTGTATGTTCCTGACCGTGACTATCCAAGCTTTCAGATGAAGCAGTAAGCTACTCCCTGATGTACTGTATGTGTATGAAGACACCACGACTGTCAAGCCTATGTGTTTGAGGGAGAGGCTGCCCTTCCCCCAACCGTACCTCAGCTCTCATATGTACCTTCCTTCTTTCCCTACCTGTCATGCTAACCCGTGTAAGGTCATCCTTTTTAATACCGTAGTAACGATAGTGGTAGTAGAATAACGTTAAAGTAATAATGTTTATTACTATGTTTCTCTTCTGATTTGGTTGGTAGTTATTCTGTAGGCTTGGTAATGATGATGCATATGATGTACTTCTCAAAGGCTTCTGGTTTAAAGGAACTGTTTGTTTGCTGTTTTTGTTGTTTTGTCACTTGCGGGTGACATGGCGCTTCTTGAAGAGTTCAGTTACTTGAGGAATGAAGAATAAAACATATTACCCATAAATTCAAATTCAATGGGAATATCGCTCTTTTGATTGGTCAGAATATAATAAAGAAGGTATAAAAGGTATAATATAAAAGGTTACCATGCCAACAAGCCTCTGTGGTGTAGCACAGGGTTAGTGTCCCTATGACAACAATAGATTGGAAACATTGTAACTTTGCACGTGCATTATACAGGCTACTTTACCAAATCTTCCAGCAAGTGCAATGGTATGGCACCTGCTAGTATGTCAACCACCTAACTAGCTAATCCAAATCGCTGCGTGTCTCAAGACAATGTGTCGCTCCAATAGATAGTTGTTTACCAAACAGTGGAGCCACTGTGTGTCATGGCCAGTCACACTACACCCCTGTTCTTCTAAAGGCTTTAGCTGGGTCACGGCAGCAAAACAAGCTAGACAACTACTTTCTTCGGCCACTAAATTGACATGAGTCGTTTTAGAGCTATCTATAATGTATTTTAATTACAGCTTGTAGTAAATTAGGCTGTATGAGGGAGGAGCTAGTTAGTGTCAGTAAGGCTCACCTTTCAATGTGCCATGCCTAGATGCAGCTGAAGGGTAAACCGAACTTCAGGAAATACACATGGTCTGTGACGGTAACAATCTCAGTATGTTGATTTTCTAGTTATTTTTTTGTCTTTGATTCGGGTATATTTTCCATTGTGTGAGATGATCCATGATAAATGCATTGATTTGTATGAAAAGCTGTACATTTATTGGATGTGGTATTTATTGACCCTGGAGTCCCTGAAAGGTGTATATTTACACCTCTGTTGTATTTGTCCCCTCACGTCTATCTCTCTATCTATCTGGGGTTTTGTGTGTGTGTGTGTAGCACAGGAGGTTGGTGGCACCTTAATTGGGGAAGACTGGCTTGTGGTAATGGCTGGAGAGGAATATGTGGAATGGTGTCAGGTGTTTGATTCCATTTGCCATTATTAAGAGCCGTCCTCCCCTCAGCAGCCTCCACTGGTGTTTGTGTGTGTGTGTGTGTGTGTGTGTGTGTGTGTTCGTGCTTGCGTGCGAACAAACAAGCATGTGTGTGTAGCAGTGTGTTCTGTATCTCTCTGGTGTGATGTAGCCTGCCCCGTACCTCACTGTTCCATAGTGTACTGTGTCCCTGTAGCGTCAGTCAGTGTCTGACTCCCGCATGTGCTTGTTTGTAAATACCCAATAAATAATCAACATAAACCAAACCTCAGTCTCTCATGTGTCTCATTCCTTCTCTATTCCCCTCAAACTCATCGCAGGACCTCAAAGCCACTTCCACTGTGTTTTGTCATTGTTCCCTTCTAATGAGGGACTGATTTAGACCTGGGACACCAGGTGAGTGCAATTCATTATCAGGTAGAAGAGAAAAGCAGCAGCAACTTTCACCTCGTAGGGTGAGAGTTGAATAACCCTGCTCTATTCCATCGAGCTATGGCGAATGCTTGCCTAGAAAGTATGTGGTACCTCGATATTAAAGCCATTCCAATCAAAGAGCTTAGTGTATGTTTTCATCTGACCTAGCCACTTCTGTCAGAGCAGTGAAGGGGAGTGCATGAGGGAAGATCGAGGGAAGGACTTACTCTCTGAAATGAGAAACTATCCATGTTTGAATACATTAAATGATTTCCTCATTAAAATACCCACAGACCTGAGAGGGAGGGATTGGCTAGGCAGCTTTAGCTCACACATGCAGTGGAGGCTGGTGGGAGGAGCTATAGGCGGATAGGTTCATTGTAATGGCTGGAATGGAATTGATGGAAAGGAGTGGTTGCCATATGTTTGTTTAGTACCGTCCCATTAATTCCATTCCAGCCATTAAAATACGCCCATCCTCCTATAGGTCCTCCCACCAGCCTCCATCTACACAGCCCATATAATCACATACAGATCAGTGATTTGCCGAAGGAGGAGAGAAGGGCCTCAGGCTGTTCTGCCTGTCTGTCCTCTTGAGGTCACGTCCTCAGATGAGGGTGGTGATGGAGGAAAACGTTGTATCACCTGGCCATTGGAGTCATTCAGCTTTACACCACCAGATGGTGCTGTATATCACATTTCCATGTTGGTTATTTAGCAGTCGCTCCATTCCGTGGAATGAATATCCCACCAGTTATGCAGCGTCTCCATAAGGCTGGAGGAGCAGCGATATTCATGGGCCTGTGATAGTATGAAGGGTTGAGTGGTTGAGAATATAACAAGTCCACAATGCTTTGTAAACAAAAACGCCATTTTATTGTTATTGATAATAAGGTCAATGTTTGAAATTACGTTCTGTCAGATGAACTCTGTGGTATTTTCTCCAGAGACAGGTTATAAGCAGCAATTTCAATTGTACAACAAAGGGCTGGATTCTCACCGCATCGCAGAAGTATCATGGGAGATCTGCGTTATTATGCTCCATTTAAATTGAAAGGCAATGTTCCCGCGTTCGTGGAGACTGCATTCACCATAAATGACCTCTACACTTTAATGTGATCCTCCGCGATACGGATTGAATCCAGCCCAAAGTTACATTTCATGCAAACTACATAAATAACCCTTCACTATATTGATGAGGCAAATACACAGGTCAACTGTAAAACATTCAACTTAGTGTTCAAAGTCAAACTAGAAACTGCACCAAAGAGAACTGTACAAATGAACAGTTACAAATCTCAGATTCAATTCATTTTCCTGATTGTCTGACCAAATAAAAAAGAACATTCCATCAGTCAGAAAAAGTATACAGGTGAAGAAAAGGCATATACAATCATAGCAATATTTAACATGGGTCAGTTATGTTTAACACTTTGTAGCAAAATGAAGGCCTTTGACTATTAACTTTAACGCTTAGATAATAACTATCAATTATGAAACTGATTCATTACATTACTTAGGTCAATGTTACTGCATTATCATTGGTACAATATAACGATCTTGAAATGATCATATTCACTAAGGCAATAAAAACTACTTGGTTTGATACATAGAAGGGTCTCTAGCTGGTACTGGTAGTTATATTAAAGTTATTGTACTGAAATCCTTACAGGACGTATTGCTTTTGGAGATTGAACTCACTTAGGCGTCAGTTTATTTACAACATGGCACTTTTACATTAAAGGCCCGATTCAATACGTAGAGCTGAAGGGAACATTAAAGGCAATGTTCCCGCGTTAGTGGAGACTGAATTCACGGGAAAAACTGCATAGGTCGGCTCAATTGGAAATGACCTTTACACTTGAATCACGCTATAGCGCCGTACTTCAGCAACAGGGATTGAATCAAACCATAGGGGCTGTGTATTGCAGAAGTATCGCAGAAGATCTGCATAAAAATGTAGAGGTAGGCCTCCCAAGTGGTGCAGCGGTCTATGGCAGCGGTCTATGGCAGCGGTCTATGGCACTGCATCGCAGTGTTGCGGTGTCACTACAGCCTGGGGTTCGATCCCCTGTGTCACAACTGGCTGTGACCGGGAGTCCCATAGGGCGGTGCACAATTGTCCCAGGGTTGTCCGGGTTAGTGGAAGGTTTGGCCCAAGGGGGCCTTTACTTGGCTCATCGTGCTCTAGTGACTCCTTGTGGCAGGCCAGGCACCTGCAAGCTGACAGTCGTCAGTTGGCTGGTGTTTCCTCCAATACATTCCGGGTTAAGCAAGCAGGTGTTAAGAAGCGTGGCTTGGGTCACGCTTTGGAGGACGCATGACTCGACCTTGGCCTGTCCGAGCCCATTGGGTAGTTACAGCAACGAGACAAGATTGTAATTGGATTGCAATTGGATATCACAAAAAATTTGGTAAAATTGTAAAAAATGATATTGTCATGGTAATTTCAGATTGAGCCGACATGCAGCGTTTACCGTGAATGTAGTCTGCAAGAACAAGGGAACATTTCCTTTACATTTAAATCGAGCTACAACGCGGATCTTCCACAATACGAATTTAATCTAGCCTTAAGACTCTATGGTCTCCATCCATCCCTTCCGCCCTCTCTAACTATTAAATCAGACTGTCACTGGTCTGCTGACTGTCTGTCAATCATTCTCAATGGTACAGTAAACAACTACACCCTCATTCCTCTCAGAAACAAAGCCCAAAATCATCTTTATAACAAATCATTTCAGGGAAGTGTTTTCCCCCCAACACTAGTGCAAAGGTAGCTGAACTGAGCTACTTGGAAGAAGAAGAGTTACTGAGCTGAGATTTCCCCCCCTCCTTCCTTCCTTGTCCTCTCTCACCAATCATGTCTGCCGCAGCTTCAGGAGTATGTTGTTCAGTCGCTCCTTCCGGACCTCCCTCCAGCCCTCCTCCACCTGTTTTTTCTCCTCTTGTCTGTTCTCAGTGAGCTGTGGTGGGGGTAGATGCCACATCAGGAGTTAGTTATAACAATTAGTGACACAGACAAAGAACTCCATATAAATACTTCAAGACAGCCCTCATGGGAGACACTAATGAGTGAATATATTTACAGCTACAGTACAGAGGAGAGCACTCAGAGGAGAACACTCAGAGGAGAACACTCAGAGGAGAACACTCAGAGGAGAACACTCAGAGGAGAACACTCAGAGGAGAGCACTCAGAGGGGAACACTCAGAGGGGAACACTCAGAGGAGAGCACTCAGAGGGGAACACTCAGAGGAGAGCACTCAGAGGGGAACACTCACTCAGAGGAGAGCACTCAGAGGAGAGCACTCAGAGGGGAACACTCAGAGGAGAACACTCAGAGGAGAGCACTCAGAGGGAACACTCAGAGGGGAACACTCAGAGGAGAGCACTCAGAGGGGAACACTCAGAGGAGAACACTCAGAGGAGAACACTCAGAGGAGAACAGAGGGGAACACTCAGAGGAACACTCAGAGGACACTCAGAGGGGAACACTCAGAACACTCAGAGGAGAACACTCAGAGGAGAACACTCAGAGGAGAACACTCAGAGGAGAACACTCAGAGGAGAGCACTCAGAGGAGAACACTCAGAGGAGAACACTCAGAGGAGAACACTCAGAGGAGAGCACTCAGAGGAGAGCACTCAGAGGAGAACACTCAGAGGAGAACACTCAGAGGAGAACACTCAGAGGAGAACACTCAGAGGAGAACACTCAGAGGAGAGCACTCAGAGGGGAACACTCAGAGGGGAACACTCAGAGGAGAGCACTCAGAGGGGAACACTCAGAGGAGAGCACTCAGAGGGGAACACTCAGAACACTCAGAGGAGAGCACTCAGAGGAGAGCACTCAGAGGGGAACACTCAGAGGAGAACACTCAGAGGAGAACACTCAGAGGAGAACACTCAGAGGAGAACACTCAGAGGAGAACACTCAGAGGAGAACACTCAGAGGAGAACACTCAGAGGAGAGCACTCAGAGGGGAACACTCAGAGGAGAACACTCAGAGGAGAACACTCAGAGGGGAACACTCAGAGGAGAACACTCAGAGAGAGCACTCAGAGGGGAACACTCAGAGGGGAACACTCAGAGGAGAGCACTCAGAGGGGAACACTCAGAGGAGAGCACTCAGAGGAGAACACTCAGAGGAGAACACTCAGAGGAGAACACTCAGAGGAGAACACTCAGAGGAGAACACTCAGAGGCACTCAGAAACACTCAGAGGGGAACACTCAGAGGAGAGCACTCAGAGGGGAACACTCAGAGGAGAGCACTCAGAGGGGAACACTCAGAGGAGAGCACTCAGAGGAGAGCACTCAGAGGAGAGCACTCAGAGGGGAACACTCAGAGGAGAACACTCAGAGGAGAACACTCAGAGGAGAACACTCAGAGGAGAACACTCAGAGGAGAACACTCAGAGGAGAACACTCAGAGGAGAGCACTCAGAGGGGAACACTCAGAGGAGAACACTCAGAGGAGAACACTCAGAGGAGAGCACTCAGAGGGGAACACTCAGAGGGGAACACTCAGAGGAGAACACTCAGAGGAGAACACTCAGAGGAGAACACTCAGAGGAGAGCACTCAGAGGGGAACACTCAGAGGGGAACACTCAGAGGAGAGCACTCAGAGGGGAACACTCAGAGGAGAACACTCAGAGGAGAACACTCAGAGGAGAACACTCAGAGGAGAACACTCAGAGGAGAACACTCAGAGGAGAGCACTCAGAGGGGAACACTCAGAGGAGAACACTCAGAGGAGAACACTCAGAGGAGAACACTCAGAGGAGAACACTCAGAGGAGAGCACTCAGAGGGGAACACTCAGAGGGGAACACTCAGAGGAGAACACTCAGAGGAGAGCACTCAGAGGAGAACACTCAGAGGAGAACACTCAGAGGAGAACACTCAGAGGAGAACACTCAGAGGAGAGCACTCAGAGGAGAACACTCAGAGGAGAACACTCAGAGGAGAACACTCAGAGGAGAGCACTCAGAGGAGAGCACTCAGAGGAGAACACTCAGAGGAGAACACTCAGAGGAGAACACTCAGAGGAGAACACTCAGAGGAGAACACTCAGAGGAGAACACTCAGAGGAGAGCACTCAGAGGGGAACACTCAGAGGGGAACACTCAGAGGAGAGCACTCAGAGGGGAACACTCAGAGGAGAGCACTCAGAGGGGAACACTCAGAGGAGAGCACTCAGAGGAGAGCACTCAGAGGAGAGCACTCAGAGGGGAACACTCAGAGGGGAACACTCAGAGGGGAACACTCAGAGGAGAGCACTCAGAGGGGAACACTCAGAGGGGAACACTCAGAGGAGAGCACTCAGAGGGGAACACTCAGAGGGGAACACTCAGAGGGGAACACTCAGAGGAGAGCACTCAGAGGGGAACAGTCAGAGGAGAGCACTCAGAGGGGAACACTCAGAGGGGAACACTCAGAGGGGAACACTCAGAGGAGAGCACTCAGAGGGGAACACTCAGAGGGGAACACTCAGAGGGGAACACTCAGAGGAGAGCACTCAGAGGGGAACAGTCAGAGGAGAGCACTCAGAGGGGAGCACTCAGAGGAGAGCACTCAGAGGGGAACACTCAGAGGGGAACACTCAGAGGGGAACACTCAGAGGAGAGCACTCAGAGGGGAACACTCAGAGGGGAACAGTCAGAGGAGAGCACTCAGAGGGGAGCACTCAGAGGAGAGCACTCAGAGGGGAACACTCAGAGGGGAACACTCAGAGGGGAACACTCAGAGGAGAGCACTCAGAGGGGAACACTCAGAGGGGAACACTCAGAGGAGAGCACTCAGAGGGGAACACTCAGAGGGGAACAGTCAGAGGAGAGCACTCAGAGGGGAGCACTCAGAGGAGAGCACTCAGAGGGGAGCACTCAGAGGAGAGCACTCAGAGGGGAGCACTCAGAGGGGAGCACTCAGAGGAGAGCACTCAGAGGGGAGCACTCAGAGGAGAGCACTCAGAGGGGAGCACTCAGAGGAGAGCACTCAGAGGGGAGCACTCAGAGGAGAGCACTCAGAGGGGAGCACTCAGAGGAGAGCACTCAGAGGGGAGCACTCAGAGGGGAGCACTCAGAGGGGAGCACTCAGAGGAGAGCACTCAGAGGGGAGCACTCAGAGGAGAGCACTCAGAGGGGAGCACTCAGAGGAGAGCACTCAGAGGGGAGCACTCAGAGGGGAGCACTCAGAGGAGAGCACTCAGAGGGGAGCACTCAGAGGAGAGCACTCAGAGGGGAACACTCAGAGGGGAACACTCAGAGGGGAACAGTCAGAGGGGAACAGTCAGAGGGGAACACTCAGAGGAGAGCACTCAGAGGGGAACACTCAGAGGAGAGCACTCAGAGGGGAACACTCAGAGGAGAGCACTCAGAGGGGAACACTCAGAGGAGAGCACTCAGAGGAGAGCACTCAGAGGGGAACACTCAGAGGAGAGCACTCAGAGGGGAACAGTCAGAGGGGAACAGTCAGAGGGGAACACTCAGAGGAGAACACTCAGAGGAGAGCACTCAGAGGGGAACACTCAGAGGAGAGCACTCAGAGGGGAACACTCAGAGGAGAGCACTCAGAGGGGAACACTCAGAGGAGAGCACTCAGAGGGGAACAGTCAGAGGGGAACAGTCAGAGGGGAACACTCAGAGGAGAGCACTCAGAGGAGAGCACTCAGAGGGGAACACTCAGAGGGGAGCACTCAGAGGGGAACACTCAGAGGAGAGCACTCAGAGGGGAGCACTCAGAGGGGAGCACTCAGAGGGGAGCACTCAGAGGGGAGCACTCAGAGGGGAACAGTCAGAGGGGAACAGTCAGAGGAGAGCACTCCGAGGGGAGCACTCAGAGGGGAACAGTCAGAGGGGAGCACTCAGAGGAGAGCACTCAGAGGGGAGCACTCAGAGGAGAGCACTCAGAGGAGAGCACTCAGAGGGGATCACTCAGAGGGGAACAGTCAGAGGAGAGCACTCAGAGGGGAACACTCAGAGGAGAGCACTCAGAGGAGAGCACTCAGAGGGGAGCACTCAGAGGAGAGCACTCAGAGGAGAGCACTCAGAGGAGAGCACTCAGAGGAGAGCATTCAGAGGGGAGCACTCAGAGGGGAGCACTCAGAGGGGAACACTCAGAGGGGAGCACTCAGAGGGGAACAGTCAGAGGGGAGCACTCAGAGGAGAGCACTCAGAGGGGAGCACTCAGAGGAGAGCACTCAGAGGGGAGCACTCAGAGGGGAACACTCAGAGGAGAGCACTCAGAGGAGAGCACTCAGAGGAGAGCACTCAGAGGGGAACACTCAGAGGAGAGCACTCAGAGGGGAACACTCAGAGGAGAGCACTCAGAGGGGAGCACTCAGAGGGGAACACTCAGAGGAGAGCACTCAGAGGAGAGCACTCAGAGGGGAGCACTCAGAGGGGAACACTCAGAGGGGAGCACTCAGAGGGGAACACTCAGAGGAGAGCACTCAGAGGGGAGCACTCAGAGGGGAACACTCAGAGGAGAGCACTCAGAGGGGAGCACTCAGAGGAGAGCACTCAGAGGGGAACACTCAGAGGGGAACACTCAGAGGAGATCACTCAGAGGAGAGCACTCAGAGGGGAGCACTCAGAGGGGAACAGTCAGAGGGGAACAGTCAGAGGGGAACACTCAGAGGGGAACACTCAGAGGAGAGCACTCAGAGGAGAGCACTCAGAGGAGAGCACTCAGAGGAGAGCACTCAGAGGAGAGCACTCAGAGGAGAGCACTCACCTGGGGCGTGGTTCTGAGGGGGTTATGGGGGCACTGGGGATCACGAAGCGGCTCACTAGTCCACACAACATTCTTCTTCACCGCCATTTGTCGACCTAGAGAGAGAGGAAAGAACCTTAGTGCCCATGGATGGTATTGTGTGTGTGTGTGTGTGTGTGTGTGTGTGTGTGTGTGTGTGTGTGTGTGTGTGTGTGTGTGTGTGTGTGTGTGTGTGTGTGTGTATGTATGTATGTATGTATGTATGTATGTATGTATGTATGTATGTATGTATGTATGTATGTATGTATGTATGTATATATATATATATATATATATATATGTTCTTTGCTGGAGACTGTTTGATGGAAATACATTTTGGTTGATAGTTTATGGGGAAAGCTGAACCTAGCTGGATGTTCTTGGACTGCAGTGAAGAGATGACAGAAATGGGAAAGCACTTATTTCTGTGGTTGGAAAACTGCTGTGTGTGTAATGCTGAATATGATATGGCTCAATAAATACTGTAAAACAGAGAGCTAAACTGAGCACTGAGATGAACACACACACATCTATGTCCATACAAACATACACTCAGTACAATACTACTATAAATGAACACATTTCA
Source organism: Oncorhynchus keta (assembly GCF_023373465.1). Taxonomy (NCBI): domain Eukaryota; kingdom Metazoa; phylum Chordata; class Actinopteri; order Salmoniformes; family Salmonidae; genus Oncorhynchus; species Oncorhynchus keta. The sequence goes on along the minus strand of NW_026290769.1, from coordinate 733,456 downwards.
AATAAAACACACTGACACACAGGTGCACACACACAGGCGTGCGAGCACACACACACACCTACAAAAACTTAAACTAACACACACACTTGCTTCATGGACCTGACATGATGTGGCTGTTGTTGTCCCCAGTAGCTACATAGCTGGAAACTCCTCCCCCATCTTTCTCTCGTTCCCCCTCTCTCCCCCTCCTCAGGCGTATCTGTCTGTCTCTGACCCTCTCCCAGTTCCTCAAAAGGAACACGCGGTGCTTCAGGACGAACACCCTGACAATCAAACAAATACATAAATAAGATCATTATTTTGAGAAATGCACACAAACTACTAGTCTGTACGTCCATGTGTATTGACATGGCGGGTTGTCTTCTGTCTTTACCTGTCACTGGTGGTCATAGGCTCCATGTCCAGGTAGGGAAACAGCTTCTTACTGGGACTGGGACACTCCTCCTGGGGAGAGGGAGGGAGGGACACCCCTGTCTGGTGACTGGACAGGCTCTTCTCTTTTGGTTGGTCTGGGAGGAAAACAAAGACAGACAGAGAGAAAATTAGGTATGGACCCCTCCACACAGACTGAACACTTTCAACGTGTCACTACAACAGTGGGATGTCCCCCCCCCAACCAAGTAGGGTGGTAAGTCATGTTGAAGTCAAGTATTGATGTACACACTACAGTATAAACGTTGTGTATGGTATGCACCGTATGCACATGCAGGAGCCATCTCTGACTTTAGGGTACTCTGTGACTAGGGTACTCACAGGATGAGATCTCTCTGGTCTGAGGAACATCTGGCTCTTTGTGGAGCTGGAACACACAGAGACATGGTCATTCAAGTGAGTGAGTTTATTCTGTGTGTGTGTGTGTGTGTGTGTGTGTGTGTGTGTGTGTGTGTGTGTGTGTGTGTGTGTGTGTGTGTGTGTGTGTGTGTGTGTGTGTGTGTGTGTGTGTGTGTGTGTGTGTGTGTGTGTGTGTATTACACACCTGGTTGTGCCTGAAGAGCCACATGACATCAAAGGGCAACTGAAAGTCAATACGTCTCATTCTTAGGTACTTCCCTGTGAGAGAAATGGGGGTGTTAAAAACCTGACACACACACACACTTCGTTCTGTTAGGTGACATAAACTGGGATATGCTTAACACCCCGGCAGTCCTACAATCTAAGCTAGATGCCCTCAATCTCACACAAATCATCAAAGAACCCATCAGGTACAACCCTAAATCCAAAAACATGGGCACCCTCATAGATATTATCCTGACCTACTTGCCCTCCAAATACACCTTTGCTGTTTTCAATCAGGATCTCAGCGTTCACTGCCTCATTGCCTGCATCCGCTATGGGTCCACAGTCAAACGACCAACCCTCATCACTGTCAAACGCTCCCTAAAACACTTCTGCGAGCAGGCCTTTCTAATCGACCTGGCCGGGTATCCTGGAAGGATATTGACCTCATCCCGTCAGTAGAGAATGCCTGGTTGTTCTTTAAAAGTAATTTCCTCACCATCTTAAATAAGCATGCACCTTTCAAAAAATGTAGAACTAAGAACAGATATAGCCTTGGTTCACTCCAGACCTGACTGCCCTTGACCAGAAAAAAAACATCCTGTGGCGGACTGTACTAGCATCGAATAGTCCCTGCGATATGCAACTTTTCAGGGAAGTCACAAACCAATACACGCAGTCAGTTAGGAAAGCAAAGGCTTGATTTTTCCAACAGAAATGTGCATCCTGTAGTTTTGGGACACTGTAAAGTCCATGGAGAATAAGAGCACTTCCTCCCGGCTGCCCACTGCAATGAGGCTAGGAAACACTGTCACCACCGATAAATCCATGATAATTGATCATTTCAATTAGTATTTCTCTACAGCTGGCCATGCTTTCCTCCTAGCTACCCCAACTCTGGCCAACAGCTCCGCACCCCCTGCAGCTACAGTGGGGAGAACAAGTATTTGATACACTGCCGATTTTGCAGGTTTCCCTACTTACAAAGCATGTAGAGGTCTGTAATTTTTATCATAGGTACACTTCAACTGTGAGAGACGGAATCTAAAACAAAAATCCAGAAAATCACATTGTATGAGAGAGAGCTGTGTAAGGACATCAGGATTAAATGGTAGACCTGCACAAGGCTGGGAAGGGCTACAGGGCAATAGGCAAGCAGCTTGGTGAGAAGGCAACAACTGTTGGCGCAATTATTAGAAAATGGAAGAAGTTCAAGATGACGGTCAATCACCCTCGGTCTGGGGCTCCATGCAAGATCTCACCTCGTGGGGCATCAATGATCATGAGCAAGGTGAGGGATCAGCCCAGAACTACATGGAAGGACCTGGTCAATGACCTGAAGAGAGCTGGGACCACAGTCTCAAAGAAAACCATTAGTAACACATTACGCCGTCATGGATTAAAATCCTGCAGAGCACGCAAGGTCCCCCTGCTCAAGCCAGTGCATGTCCAGGCCTGTCTGAAGTTTGCCAATGACCAGATCCAGAGGAGGAATGGGAGAAGGTCCTGTGGTCTGATGAGACAAAAATAGAGCTTTTTGGTCTAAACTCCACTCGCCGTGTTTGGAGGAAGAAGAAGGATGAGTACAACCCCAAGAAAACCATCCCAACCGTGAAGCATGGAGGTGGAAACATCATTCTTTGGGGATGCTTTTCTGCAGGGGACAGGACGACTGCACCGTATTGAGGGGAGGATGGATGGGGCCATGTATCACGAGATCTTGGCCAACAACCTCCTTCCCTCAGTAAGAGCATTGAAGATGGGTCGTGGCTGGGTCTTCCAGCATGACAACGACTCGAAACACACAGCCAGGGAAACTAAGGAGTGGCTCCGTAAGAAGCATCTCAAGGTCCTGGAGTGGCCTTGCCAGTCACCAGACCTGAACCCAATAGAAAATCTTTGGAGGGAGCTGAAAGTCCGTATTGCCCAGCAACAGCCCCGAAACCTGAAGGATCTGGAGAAGGTCTGTATGGAGGAGTGGGCCAAAATCCCTGCTGCAGTGTGTGCAAACCTGGTCAAGAACTACAGGAAACTTATGATCTCTGTAATTGCAAACAAAGGTTTCTGTACCAAATATTAAGTTATGCTTTTCTGATGTATCAAATACTTATGTCATGCAATAAAATGCAAATTAATTACTTAAAAATCATACAATGTGATTTTCTGGATTTTTGTTTTAGATTCCGTCTCTCACAGTTGAAGTGTACCTATGATAAAACATTACAGACCTCTACATGCTTTATAAGTAGGAAAACCTGCAAAATCGTCAGTGTATCAAATACTTGTTCTCCCCACTGTACTTGCCCTGCAGCTACTTGCCCAAGCCTCCCCAGCTTCTCCTTCACCCAAATCCAGATAGCAGATGTTCTGAAAGAGCTGCAAAACCTGGACCCATATAAATCATCTGGGATAGACAATCTGGACCCTCTCTTTCTAAAATGATCTGCCGCCATTTTTGCAACCCCTATTACCAGTCTGTTCAACCTCTCTTTCGTATCGACCGAGATTCCTAAAGATTGGGAAGCTGCCGCGGTCATCCCCCTTTTCAAAGGGGGTGACACTCTAGAGCAGGGGTCCCCAAACTTTTTCCTGTGAGGGCCACATAACTTTTCCCTTCTCTGATGGGGGGCCGGTGTCAGTTTGTAACAGAAAAAGTGTGACGATCGTAGGGGAGCTTAAAAAATGTATTGTTTTCCAGAAAGCCACACATAACCAAATAACCCTTTCCAGGTTCTTTACAGAAAAAAAGTCAGGAAACAAATAATAACACTATTAATGAAATAAATAATAACTAAATAACCCTCTCTGAGTTCTTCACAGAAAAAACAGGAAATAAATAATAACTAAATAACTCTCTCTGGGTTCTTCATAGAAAAAAAAGCCATGGAACATTAACTTTCTGTCGTGCCATGCACAATCTTAACAGATAAAAGTTCAGCTCAGTTGTCAGAGCAGAATCTCTCTGACACATATGAGCAGTCTCTTAAAGTTCTTGTGTTCCTTCCTTATAATCCTTTTGTAGGTTCCAGTAGGCTTGTAGACACCGCTGTTTGCAGCTCTCTCTCTCATCAACTTCCCTGTGAAAACCACAAAAGAAGCAGGTTGAGAAACTGAACTAAGTGATACAGCACCTACACAGCACAATACATTTCACTACCAGTATGGTTGTAAAGATGGATTTTATCCCAGTAGATTTTATTATGATTATATTTGTTTATGCTCAGAATGACTCATTCAAGTCAGAAAAGTGAGCTTACCTATGTATGTTCATCAGTGTGAACTGTGGGCCTGCATCTGGCTGGTGAGAAGTTGAATATCAGGTTCCATTCTAGTTACAGCCAGTCTCAAGCACTGATACAAATGTTCATCTGTCAATCTTGATCTCATCGGGGTTTTCAGCAGTTTCATGCGAGAAAAGGTTTTCTCGCAGATATACGTGCTGCCAAAAACTGTGGACATTTTCATTGCGTGTTTTTTGATGTTTGGATATGTGTCGTTTGGGAGGGCGGCATAGAAGTCAATGAGACTGTTGGGCTTGAATGCGTCTTTCAGAACATCACAGTTCTGTAACTCAGCCAACTCAAACTGATATGAAGGCTGGGCTTCATCAATGTCGGCAACAAAGGGGTTCTGAAAAAGACGGATTTCTTTTGCATGAACATGTAGTTCACTGAATCGCACACCGAACTCCGCCTTCAGCATTTCCAGTGCTTCCACGCACTTTTCAGCTGGGAACGAGACCGCTGGGTTCTCTGTCGACAGGTTTTGGGTAGCAGGAAGATGGACGAAGTTGCGCTTTTTCACTTGTTCCAAAAGCAGCGCTAATTTAACCTCAAATGCTTTTATGTGTGAATACATGTCGCAAATGAGTTTCCCCTCGCCTTGAAGCTAGTTAAGACTGTTAAGTATTTCTGTCACGTCTGTTAAAAATGCGAGGTGCCATTTCCATTCTGGGTCGATCAGCTCTGGGACCATTTTGTCTTTTAAATGAAGAAATGCGTTAATTTCGGGTAGCAGCTCGTAAAAACGCCTCAAAACGCCCCGGCTCAGCCATCGGACCTCTGTGTAGTACAGCACATCTCCGTGCGTAGACTCCAGTTCAGACAGGAATTCTTGGAACTGCCTGTGTTTAAGTCCCTTTGCTCTGATGAAGTTTATGCACGACACCACAACCTTCATTACAGAATCCCACGTCAACACTTTGCAGCACAGTGCTTGCTGGTGAATTAGGCAGTGGACTCGTAGCGGGGCGGTGAGACCCCTTTTTTTCCAACTCCCGGTTCGGGCCGAGCCTAGGATTTTTTTTCTGGAGGCCAAATAGGAAAAAAATTCGATAGCGTCTCTGATATTGTTCAGAGGGCCGGGCCAAATGTGCTGACGGGCCGTATCCGGCCCGCGGGCCGTAGTTTGGTGACCACTGCTCTAGAGCCAAACTGCCAGACCTATATCCATGACACTCTTGAGCCAAACTGCCAGACCTATATCCATCCTGCCCTGCCTTTCAAAAGTCTTCGAAAGCCAAGTTAACAAACAGATCACTGACCATTTCGAATCCCACCGTACTTTCTCCGCTGTGCAATCTGGTTTCCGAGCTGGTCATGGGTGCACCTCAGCCACACTCAAGGTACTAAACAATATCATAACCAGCATCGATAAAAAACAGTACCGGGCAGCTGCATTCATCGACCTGGCCAAGGCTTTCGACTCTGTCAATCACCACATTCTTATCGGCAGATTCAACAGCCTTGGTTTCTCAAATGACTGCCCCGCCTGTTTCACCAACTACTTCTTAGATAGAGTTCAGTGTGTCAAATCGGAGGGCCTGTTGTCCGGACCTCTGGCAATCTCTATGGGGGTACCACAGGGTTCAATTCTCGGGCCGACTCTTTTCTCTGTATATATCAACGATGACGCTCTTGCTGCGGGTGTTTCCTTGATCCACCTCTACGCAGACGACACCATTCTGTATACATCTGGCTCTTCTTTGGACACTGTGTTAACAACATCTCCTCCCCGCTGATCCTCAACACGGGGGCCCCACAAGGGTGCGTTCTGAGCCCTCTCCTGTACTCCCTGTTCACCCACGACTGCGTGGCCACGCACGCCTCCAACTCAATCATCAAGTTTGCGGACAACACAACAGTGGTAGGCTTGATTACCAACAACGACGAGACGGCCTACAGGGAGGAGGTGAGGGCCCTCGGAGTGTGGTGTCAGGAAAATAACCTTGCACTCAACGTCAACAAAACTAAGGAGATGATTGTGGACTTCAGGAAACAGCAGAGGGAACACCCCCCTATCCACATCGATGGAACAGTAGTGGAGAGGGTAGCAAGTTTTAAGTTCCTCGGCATACACATCACAGACAAACTGAATTGGTCCACTCACACTGACAGCGTCGTGAAGAAGGCGCAGCAGCGCCTCTTCAACCTCAGGAGGCTGAAGAAATTCGGCTTGTCACCAAAAGCACTCACAAACTTCTACAGATGCACAATCGAGAGCATCCTGGCGGGCTGTATCACCGCCTGGTACGGCAACTGCTCCGCCCTCAACCGTAAGGCTCTCCAGAGGGTAGTGAGGTCTGCACAACGCATCACCGGGGCAAACTACCTGCCCTCCAGGACACCTACACCACCCGATGTTACAGGAAGGCCATAAAGATCATCAAGGACATCAACCACCCGAACCACTGCCTGTTCACCCCGCTATCATCCAGAAGGCGAGGTCAGTACAGGTGCATCAAAGCTGGGACCGAGAGACTGAAAAACAGCTTCTATCTCAAGGCCATCAGACTGTTAAACAGCCACCACTAACATTGAGTGGCTGCTGCCAACACACTGTCATTGACACTGACCCAACTCCAGCCACTTTAATAATGGGAATTGATGGGAAATGATGTAAATATATCACTAGCCACTTTAAACAATGCTACCTTATATAATGTTACTTACCCTACATTATTCATCTCATATGCATACGTATATACTGTACTCTACATCATCGACTGCATCCTTATGTAATACATGTATCACTAGCCACTTTAACTATGCCACTTTGTTTACTTTGTCTACATACTCATCTCATATGTATATACTGTACTCGATACCATCTACTGTATGCTGCTCTGTACCATCACTCATTCATATATCCTTATGTACATATTCTTTATCCCCTTACACTGTGTATAAGACAGTAGTTTTGGAATTGTTAGTTAGATTACTTGTTGGTTATCACTGCATTGTCGGAACTAGAAGCACAAGCATTTCGCTACACTCGCATTAACATCTGCTAACCATGTGTATGTGACAAATAAAATTTGATTTGATTTGATTTTGAACCCCCAGACAAGCCTCAATGCCATACAACACTCCTTCCGTGACCTCCAACTGCTCTTAAACGCTAGTAAAACTAAATGCTCTTCAACCGATCGCTACACACACCCACCCGCATCACTAATCTGGACGGTTCTGACTTAGAATATGTGGACAACTACAAATACTTAGGTGTCTGGCTAGACTAAACTCTTCTTCCAGACTCATATTAAACATTTTAAAAATCCAAAATTAAATCCACAATCAGCTTCCTATTTCGCAAAACAAAGCCTCCTTTACTCACGCTGCCAAACATACACTCGTAAAACTGACTATCCTACCGATCCTCGACTTCGGGGATGTCATTTACAAAATAACCTCCAACACTCTACTCAGCAAACTGGCTGCAGTCTATCACAGTGTCATCGGTTTTGTCACCAAAGCCCCATATACCACCCACCACTGCGACCTGTATGCTCTTGTCGGCTGGCCCTCGCTTCATATTCGTCGCCAGACCCACTGGCTCCAGGTCATCTATAAGTCTATGCTAGGTAAAGCTCTGCCTTATCTCAGCTCAGTGGTCACCCTAACAACACCCACCCATAGAACGCGGTATATCTCACTGGTAATCCCCAAAGCCAACACCCCCTTTGGCCGCCTTTCCTTCCAGTTCTCTGCTGCCAATGGCTGGAACAAATTGCAAAAATCGCTGAAGTTGGAGACAAATCTCCCTCACTAACTTTAAACATCAGCTATCTGAGCAGCTTACTGATCGCTGCAGCTGTACACAGCCCATCTAACTACCTACCTCATCCCCATATTGTTTTAATTTACTTTTTTTGCTCTTTTGCACACCAGTATTTCTACTTGCACATTATCATCTGCACATTATCACACCAGTGTTCATTTGCTAAATTGTAATTACTTCGCTACTACTACTATTTATTGCCTTACCTCCTCACGCCATTTGCACACACTGTATATAGACTTTTTTCTATTGTGTTATTTTTTTATTTCACCTTTATTTAACCAGGTAGGCTAGTTGAGAACAAGTTCTCATTTGCAACTGCGACCTGGCCAAGATAAAGCATAGCAGTGTGAGCAGACAACACAGAGTTACACATGGAGTAAACAATTAACAAGTCAATAACTGTTAGAGGAAATTAAGGTTGAAATGACTAATTATGTATACATTCCAATCAGAATTGACTAGTCCAAATGCTATAATGTACTGTACATATGTATTTTCTCTCTTGCTCCCATTCCCAATTGTATATAATGTAGTCAGGAGTTTAGTAACAATGAAGGTCTGTTCCTTAGTTCATACATTTGTACAATCTCCAGGTGGCAGGAACGGCCGATCTCCAGACTGTCTAGGATGCTGATTTATACTGACTGACCTTGACTTCGTGCTGATAACGCGAAGGCTCGAGAGCTAGAGGACCTCTCTACTTGTGAAATAGATAGAACGTTTAGAAAACGCTGACGTCATTTTCAGTTTATAACCTGTGGAAATATGTGTATGTGGCAGTACTCTCTTGAAATAAACGCTGTTACCTTTGGCTTTTAAGACTGGTCTCAAGCTACTTCATGCATAATTAATGAACTTACAAATCATTAATGAATTAGAATGAGTGCGAATTTGGTTTTGGCTACAAAACATTCAGGAATTTAGAAATTCCACTAGCAATAACACAATAGGAAGAAAAAAAAGTGGAGTCTATATACATTGTGTGCAAAAGGCATGAGGTAGGCGAATAATTACAATTTTGCAGATTAACACTGGAGTGATAAATGATCAGATGGTCATGTACAGGTAGAGATATTGGTGTGCAAAAGAGCAGAAAAGTAAATAAATAAAAACAGTATAGGGATGAGGTAGGTAAAAATGGGTGGGCTATTTGCCGATAGACTATGTACAGCTGCAGCGATCGGTTAGCAGCTCAGATAGCAGATGTTTGAAGTTGTTGAGGGAGATAAAAGTCTCCAACTTCAGCGATTTTTGCAATTCGTTCCAGTCACAGGCAGCAGAGAACTGGAACGAAAGGCGGCCAAATGAGGTGTTGGCTTTAGGGATGATCAGTGAGATACACCTGCTGGAGCGCGTGCTACGGATGGGTGTTGCCATCGTGACCAGTGAACTGAGATAAGGCAGAGCTTTACCTAGCATGGACTTGTAGATGACCTGGAGCCAGTGGGTCTGGCGACGAATATGTAGCGAGGGCCAGCCGACTAGAGCGTACAAGTTGCAGTGGTGGGTGGTATAAGGTTCTTTAGTGACAAAACGGATGGCACAGTGATAAACTGCATCCAGTTTGCTGAGTAGAGTGTTGGAAACAATTTTGTAGATGACATCGCCGAAGTCGAGGATCGGTAGGATAGTCAGTTTTGCTAGGGTAAGTTTGGCGGCGTGAGTGAAGGAGGCTTTGTTGCGGAATAGAAAGCCGACTCTTGATTTGATTTTCGATTGGAGATGTTTGATATGAGTCTGGAAGGAGAGTTTACAGTCTAGCCAGACACCTAGGTACTTATAGATGTCCACATATTCAAGGTTGGAACCATCCAGGGTGGCGATGCTGGTCAGGTGTACGGGTGCAGGCAGCAAACGGTTGAAAAGCATGCATTTGGTTTTACTAGCGTTTAAGAGCAGTTGGAGGCCACAGAAGGAGTGTTGTATGGCATTGAAGCTCGTTTGGAGGTTAGATAGCACAGTGCCCAAGGACGGGCCGGAAGTATATAGAATGGTGTCGTCTGCGTAGAGGTGGATCAGGGAATCGCCCGCAGCAAGAGCAACATCATTGATATATACAGAAAAAAGAGTCGGCCCGAGGATTGAACCCTGTGGCACCCTCATAGAGACTTCCAGAGGACCGGACAGCATGCCCTCCGATTTGACACACTGAACTCTGTCTGCAAAGTAATTGGTGAACCAGGCAAGGCAGTCATCTGAAAAACCGAGGCTACTGAGTCTGCCGATAAGAATATGGTGATTGACCGAGTCGAAAGCCTTGGCAAGGTCGATGAAGACGGCTGCACAGTAATGTTTGTTGACTTGGCTTTCGAAGACCTTAGATAGGCAGGGCAGGATGGATATAGGTCTGTAACAGTTTGGGTCCAGGGTGTCTCCCCCTTTGAAGAGGGGGATGACTGCGGCAGCTTTCCAGTCCTTGGGGATCTCAGACGATATGAAAGAGAGGTTGAACAGGCTGGTAATAGGGGTTGCGACAATGGCGGCGGATAGTTTCAGAAATAGAGGGTCCAGATTGTCAAGTCCAGCTGATTTGTACGGGTCCAGGTTTTGCAGCTCTTTCAGAATATCTGCTATCTGGATTTGGGTAAAGGAGAACCTGGAGAGGCTTGGGCGAGTAGCTGCGGGGGGAGTAGCCAGGCGGAAGGCATGGCCAGCCATTGAGAAATGCTTGTTGAAGTTTTCGATAATCATGGATTTATCGGTGGTGACCGTGTTACCTAGCCTCAGTGCAGTGGGCAGCTGGGAGGAGGTGCTCTTGTTCTCTATGGACTTCACATTGTCCCAGAACATTTTGGAGTTGGAGCTACAGGATGCAAACTTCTGCCTGAAGAAGCTGGCCTTAGCTTTCCTGACTGACTGCGTGACTTCCCTGAACAGTTACATATCGCGGGGACTGTTCGATGCTATTGCAGTCCGCCACAGGATGTTTTTGTGCTGGTCGAGGGCAGTCAGGTCTGGAGTGAACCAAGGGCTATATCTGTTCTTAGTTCTGCATTTTTTGAACGGCGCATGCTTATCTAAAATGATGAGGAAGTTACTTTTAAAGAATGACCAGGCATCCTCAACTGACGGGATGAGGTCAATGTCCTTCCAGGATACCCGGGCCAGGTCGATTAGAAAGGCCTGCTCACAGACGTGTTTTAGGGAGCGTTTGACAGTGATGAGGGGTGGTCGTTTGACTGCGGCTCCGTAGCGGATACAGGCAATGAGGCAGTGATCGCTGAGATCCTGGTTGAAGACAGCGGAGATGTATTTGGAGGGCCAGTTGGTCAGGATGACGTCTATGAGGGTGCCCTTGTTTACAGATTTAGGGTTGTACCTGGTGGGTTCCTTGATGATTTGTGTGAGATTGAGGGCATCTAGCTTAGATTGTAGGACTGCCGGGGTTAAGCATATCCCAGTTTAGGTCACCTAACAGAACAAACTCTGAAGCTAGATGGGGGGCAATCAATTCACAAATGGTGTCCAGGGCACAGCTGGGTGCTGAGGGGGTCGGTAGCAGGCGGCAACAGTGAGAGACTTATTTCTGGGGAGAGTCATTTTCAAGATTAGTAGTTCGAACTGTTTGGGTATGGACCTGGAAAGTATGACATTACTTTGCAGGCTATCTCTGCAGTAGACTGCAACTCCTCCCCCTTTGGCAGTTCTATCTTGACGGAAGATGTTATAGTTGGGTATGGAAATCTCAGAATTTTTGGTGGCCTTCCTGAGCCAGGATTCAGACACGGCAAGGACATCAGGGTTAGCAGAGTGTGCTAAAGCAGTGAGTAAAACAAACTTAGGGAGGAGGCTTCTGATGTTGACATGCATGAAACCAAGGCTTTTTCGATCACAGAAGTCAACAAATGAGGGTGCCTGGGGACATGCAAGGCCTGGGTTTACCCCCACATCACCCGCGGAACAGAGGAGGAGTAGTATGAGGGTGCGGCTAAAGGCTATCAAAACTGGTCGCCTAGAGCGTTGGGGACAGAGAATGAAAGGAGCAGATTTCTGGGCATGGTAGAATATATTCAGGGCATAATGCGCAGACAGGGGTATGGTGGGTGCGGGTACAGCGGAGGTAAGCCCAGGCACTGGGTGATGATGAGAGAGGTTGTATCTCTGGACATGCTGGTTGTAATGGGTGAGGTCACCGCATGTGTGGGAGGTGGGACAAAGGAGGTATCAGGGGTATGAAGAGTGGATCTAGGGGCTCCATTGTAAACTAAAACAATGATAACTAACCTGAACAACAGTATACAAGGCATATTGACATTTGAGAGAGACATACAGTTATCACAGGTGTTGAATTGGGAGAGCTCGCTAAAACAGTAGCTAAAACAGTAGGTGAGACAACAACAGCTAATCAGCTAGCACAACAACAGCAGGTAAAATGGCGTAGGCTAGGCAGGGGGGGTCGGATTAACTACACACAGAGCCTGAGTGCGGCTGGGGCCGACAGATAAAACATAAACAAGCAGAATGGAGTACCGTGATTAACCTCTTGCTCCTACCCGACACGCAGGCGTCCCATCTAGACATCTGGAAATGCAAATGCGCTACGCTAAATGCTAATAGCACTCGTTAAAACTCAAGCGTTCATTAAAATACACATGCAGGGTACTGAATTAAAGCTACACTCGTTGTGAATCCAGGCAACAAGTCAGATTTTTAAAATGCTTTTCGGCGAAAGCATGAGAAGCTATTATCTGATAGCATGTAACACCCCAAAAGACCCGCAGGGGACGTAAACAAAATAATTAGCATAGTCGGCGCTACACAAAACGCACAAATAAAATATAAAACATTCATTACCATTGACCATCTTCTTTGTTGGCACTCCTAGATGTCCCATAAACATCACTATTGGGTCTTTTTTTCGATTAAATATATAGACTAGATATCGATCTATGAAGTCTGTGTGATCAAGGAAAAAAATAGCGTTTTATAATGTAACGTCATTTTTTTAAATTAAAAAAGTTGACGATAAACTTTCACAAAACACTTCAAAATACTTTTGTAACGCAACTTTAGGTATTAGTAAACGTTAATAAGCGATCAAATTGATCACGAGGCGATGTATATTCTATAGCTGTACGTCTGGAAATAATGTCCGGGTAAATCTCACTAAAATATCCGGTCGGAAACCGGAAGAAAGGCGCTACCTTGTGTCCGTTAGACCAATAAACAAATCGTAGGCAAATGACAAGACTGTTGACATCGTGTGGAAGCTGTAGGTATTGCAACCTCGGCCCCATTTAATGTGGATCACATTCAACAATGGGTTCTAGTGGCGCATGGATATATTTTCCCATTTTCAGTGATCAGATTTTCCTGCGCTTTTCGATGAAACGCACGTTCTGTTATAGTCACAGCCGTGATATAACCAGTTTTATAAACGTCTGATTGTTTTCTATCCACACATACTAATCATATGCATATACTATATTCCTGGCATGAGTAGCAGGGCGCTGAAATGTTGCGCGGTTTTTAACAGAATGTTCGAAAAAGTAGGGGGTAGGAGTAACAGGTTAATGGACAGTCTAGCACGCATCAGCTATGTAGCCAAGTGATCAGTGTCCAGGGGGGCAGCGGTAGATGGGGCAGGGAAGCTGGACTGGCGAGGGTTATCCAGGTTAAAAAAACAGTTAGCAGTGGCTAACAATGACTAAATAGCTTGTAGCTAGTTAGCTGGTTAGCTTCTGGAGGTTCTTGAGTGTGTTCTAAAAATTAAAAATAATGGCGATTCTGTATCACATTGGGTGAGGCAGGTTACCGGAAGGTATAAACAAATAAAAAATCGAAAAGGGAAAGTAAATATGGGTCCAGTGAGTGTTTGGGACGCGACAATTCAGACGGTTAGCAGGCCTGTGCTAACAAGCTAACAGTTAGTAGGCCAGGGCTAAACAAGGTAGCAGTTAGCGGACCGGGGCTAAACCAGCTAGCAGGCCGAATTAGCAAGCAAGGACGTCGCGATGGGGTGAGTCTGTTTATTCCTCTTCATGCGGTGACATCGATAGACCGGTCGAGGGTCCGGATATTGTAGCCCAGGGGTATGCTTCGGTGGTAGCACAGGAGCTCTGGCCGGGCTAGCTTCAAGCTAAGTGGGTGGAAACGCTAGCCAGGAGTAATCATCCGGGGTTGCGGTTAGCTAGATCGCTAGTTGTGAAGAATCCAGCTGAAAATGTTCCGTTTGCGGTGGGAATCCGGTGGGAATCCGGAGATAAAAAATAATAGGTCCGTTATGCTCTGGTTAGAGTCGTGTTGTTCGAACTGGCGAGAGCTTTCCGAGCTAAAGGTTAGCTGATGACCGCTAGCAATGGTTTGCTGACTGATAGCTGGTAGCTAGCTGGTAGTTAGCTGGCTAGCTTCAGTTGAGGGGTTTCGGATCCAAAGTAGATATAAGTACTTTAGAAGAAAATAGCTACATTGGGTGAGGCGGGTTGCAGGAGAGTATTTAGAAGTTGAGGTTTAACAAAATGTTTTAAAAGATATGCGAAGAAAAATATGTTTAAAAAATATAAAAAACAATATATACAAGGGACACGACACGACAAGACGTTCGACTGCTACGCCATCTTGGAGAGACTGTACGTTTGTTTATTCCATGTGTAACTCTGTGTTGTTGTCTGTGTTGCACTGCTTTGCTTAATCTTGGCCAGGTCACAGTTGTAAATGAGAACTTGTTCTCAACTGGCATACCTGTTTAAATAAAGGTGAAATCAATTTCTTTTAAATAAAAACTCACTCACCAACATGTATGGGAGCAGGCAGGAGGCTGTAGTCTTGTTGTCCTGGTGTATATTCCAGTCTCTCTCTGTTCAGCTGGTTCTGAGAGGAGGGACTGGGGAAGAGACACATTTACACAATGGAATTAATAGAATACACACCATTTAGGCCTCCCGGGTGGCGCAGTGGTCTCGGGCACTGCATCGCAGCGCTAGCTGTGCCACCAGAGACTCTGGGTTCGCGCCCAGGCGCAGCCGGCCGCGACTGGGAGGTCTGTGGGGCGACGCACAATTGGCCTAGCGTCGTCCGGGTTAGGGAGGGCTTGGCCGGTAGGGATATCCTTGTCTCATCGCGCACCAGCGACTCCTGTGGCGGACCGGGCGCAGTGCGCGCTAACCAAGGTGCACGGTGTTTCCTCCAACACATTGGTGCGGCTGGCTTCCGGGTTGGATGTGCGCTGCGTTAAGAAGCAGTGCGGCTAGGCTGGGTTGTGTTTCGGAGAACGCATGACTTTCAACCTTCGTCACTCCCGAGCCCGTACGGGAGTTGTAGCGATGAGACAAGATAGTAATTACTAACAATTGGTTACTATGAAATTGGGGAGAAAAAGGGGGTTAAAAAATTAAAATAAATAAATAAAGAATACAAACCATTTGTGAAATCAATTCAGAGTATGTGAAGTTAGTTTGTATGAACGGGTGCATGATAACTCACTCTGTAGTTTTGTAGTCATCTGAGTAGAGCCCCGCCCTCTGAAACCTCTTCCAAGGCAGCTGGTCAGCTCCCTTATCTGATTGGCTGGCCGGGGTTAGGCATGGAGTTTGGGTTAGCTCTGATTGGCCTGTGCATATGGAGGGGGTGTGGGTGACTAGCTCACCTTCACCAGAACTAAGAGGAAGGAATAAAGTGAGAGAGCGAGAGATAGGATAGAGAGAAAGAAAAAGAGAGAGAAAGGGCACTGGCTTAGCACACAGTGCTGTCAACCATGTGTTAATATACGTTGTCTGTGTGAATTATTAAGTCTTCAGGGCACATCTAGCAGCTAGTTGCAGGGTATGTAAAATAGCATGCATTTTCTAGACTTTCTCAGTAACGTTTTGATCGCTGTGGGAGTGAAATGTTGTTGCGTTAAACTTTGCGACCATCTGCGAGGGCACTCGCTGGGTCAGTTGGGATAAGGGTGAGTTCTGACGGTTTACCTTTGGAGACAGGATGGATGCTCAACCTCCTCTTTCTCAATGTGCCTCCTCTTCCGTCTTCTCCTCCTCTGGCTCTGAATCACAGCTTCAATCACATCTTGTACTGAATCTCCTCCTCCTCCTCTTCCTCTGTTTCTGTCTCTGTTCTGGTCGTCCGTCTCAGTTGGAGGGTTTGGTTGGCTTGTAGGAGAGAGGAAGGGGGAGACCAAAGGGGAGGCTAGAGGGTTCTTCCTGGGTCGTCCAGGCCCTCTCTTAGCCCCAAAACTTTGACCGTTTCTCAGCCACTTCAGTTGCCTTCTGCTCAGGTCATAGTGTGGGTCTTGAGTCCAGAGAGAAGTCATTGGCGCAAGGACAGGGAGCGAGAGAGAGAGAGATGAGAGAGAGGTGGGAGACAGAGGGAGGAGAAAGGGAATGATTGGGAAATAAAGAGAGGGGAAGAGAGAGAGAGGAGAGGTGTATATGTATCAGTAACTGAAACAGCAGCAGATGGGGTGACTCTACACTTCCTTTGCACTGCTGCCTGGTATTCCCCTCAAATCATATACTAACAACAAGCAGTCAAGCGCACGCACGCACGCACACACACACACACACACACACACACACACACACACACACACACACACACACACACACACACACACACACACACACACACACACACACACACACACACACACACACACACACACACACACACACACACACCAGAGGAGGCTGGTGGAATGAGCTTTAGGAGGACGGGCTCATTGTAGTGGCTGGAATAGAATCATTGGAACAGAGTCAATCTTTCCATGTATTTGTTGTGTTTGGTACCATTCCACTGATTCCATTCCAGGCATTACAAAGAGCCCGTCCACCTATATCTCCTCCCACAAGCCCCCTCTGGTATACACACACACATACACTTGCACACGCAAACACCCACACACATGCAAACACCCACACACACAAATTATACATTAGAATGTGTGTGTGGGCTGTGTGTGTGTGTGCTCAGTCACATATGTGTCTGGTTAGATCATGTGCGAATGCCAACCAAATCCATCCTCCCCTCTCAAAAACAACGCTCTACCTCCCTCCCTCTGCCCTCCCTCTCTATCCTCCCTCACTATCAGTCCCCCGCCATCCCTCTATCCGTCACTTCTCCTCAAGTATCTCCTTTCTTCCCATATTTCCAAAATTACCCAACATTAACACTGACTGAGCAGACTTTCCTTCTAGGGTTTTTCCACCCAGGCAGTGTACAGTATAGTATGTTGGCCAGCCAGGAAGGCAGTGTAGAGTACAGTATGTTGACCAGCCAGCCAGGCAGTGTACAGTATAGTATGTTGACCAGCCAGCCAGGCAGTGTACAGTATAGTATGTTGACCAGCCAGGAAGGCAGTGTAGAGTACAGTATGTTGACCAGCCAGCCAGGCAGTGTACAGTATAGTATGTTGACCAGCCAGCCAGGCAGTGTACAGTATAGTATGTTGACCAGCCAGCCAGGCAGTGTACAGTATAGTATGTTGGCCAGCCAGGCAGGCAGTGTAGAGTACAGTATGTTGGCCAGCCAGGAAGGCAGTGTAGAGTACAGTATGTTGACCAGCCAGCCAGGCAGTGTACAGTATAGTATGTTGACCAGCCAGCCAGGCAGTGTACAGTATAGTATGTTGGCCAGCCAGGCAGGCAGTGTAGAGTATAGTATGTTGACCAGCCAGCCAGGCAGTGTACAGTATAGTATGTTGACCAGCCAGGAAGGCAGTGTAGAGTATAGTATGTTGACCAGCCAGCCAGGCAGTGTACAGTATAGTATGTTGACCAGCCAGGAAGGCAGTGTACAGTATAGTATGTTGACCAGCCAGCCAGGCAGTGTACAGTATAGTATGTTGACCAGCCAGCCAGGCAGTGTACAGTATAGTATGTTGACCAGCCAGGAAGGCAGTGTACAGTATAGTATGTTGACCAGCCAGCCAGGCAGTGTACAGTATAGTATGTTGACCAGCCAGGAAGGCAGTGTAGAGTATAGTATGTTGACCAGCCAGCCAGGCAGTGTACAGTATAGTATGTTGGCCAGCCAGGCAGGCAGTGTACAGTATAGTATGTTGGCCAGCCAGGCAGGCAGTGTACAGTATAGTATGTTGGCCAGCCAGGCAGGCAGTGTACAGTATAGTATGTTGGCCAGCCAGGCAGGCAGTGTACAGTGCAGTATGTTGGCCAGCCAGGCAGGCAGTGTACAGTATAGTATGTTGGCCAGCCAGGCAGGCAGTGTACAGTATAGTATGTTAGCCAGCCAGGCAGGCAGTGTACAGTGCAGTATGTTGGCCAGCCAGGCAGGCAGTGTACAGTATAGTATGTTGGCCAGCCAGGCAGGCAGTGTACAGTATAGTATGTTAGCCAGCCAGGCAGGCAGTGTACAGTGCAGTATGTTGGCCAGCCAGCCAGGCAGTGTACAGTGCAGTATGTTAGCCAGCCAGGCAGGCAGTGTACAGTACAGTATGTTGACCAGCCAGCCAGGCAGTGTACAGTATAGTATGTTGACCAGCCAGGAAGGCAGTGTAGAGTATAGTATGTTGGCCAGCCAGGCAGGCAGTGTACAGTATAGTATGTTGGCCAGCCAGGCAGGCAGTGTACAGTGCAGTATGTTGGCCAGCCAGCCAGGCAGTGTACAGTGCAGTATGTTAGCCAGCCAGGCAGGCAGTGTACAGTGCAGTATGTTGGCCAGCCAGGCAGGCAGTGTACAGTACAGTATGTTAGCCAGCCAGCCAGGCAGTGTACAGTGCAGTATGTTGGCCAGCCAGCCAGGCAGTGTACAGTGCAGTATGTTAGCCAGCCAGGCAGGCAGTGTACAGTGCAGTATGTTGGCCAGCCAGCCAGGCAGTGTACAGTGCAGTATGTTGGCCAGCCAGCCAGGCAGTGTAGAGTACCGTATGTTGGCCAGCCAGCCAGGAAGTGTACAGTACAGTATGTTGGCCAGTCAGCCAGGCAGTGTACAGTGCAGTATGTTGGCCAGCCAGCCAGGCAGTGTAGAGTACCGTATGTTGGCCAGCCAGCCAGGAAGTGTACAGTACAGTATGTTGGCAAGCCAGCCAACCAGGCAGTGTATAGAATGTTGGCCAGCCAGCCAAGAAGGCAGTGTACAGTACAGTATGTTGGCCAGCCAGCCAGGAAGTGTACAGTACAGTATGTTGGCCAGGCAGGCAGTGTACAGTACAGTATGTTGGCCAACCAGCCAGGAAGTGTACAGTGCAGTATGTTAGCCAGCCAGGCAGGCAGTGTACAGTGCAGTATGTTGGCCAGCCAGCCAGGAAGTGTACAGTGCAGTATGTTGGCCAGGAAGGCAGTGTACAGTACAGTATGTGGGCCAGCCAGCCAGGAAGTGTACAGTGCAGTATGTTAGCCAGCCAGGCAGGCAGTGTACAGTGCAGTATGTTGGCCAGCCAGCCAGGAAGTGTACAGTGCAGTATGTTGGCCAGCCAGGCAGGCAGTGTAGAGTACCGTATGTTGGCCAGCCAGCCAGGAAGTGTACAGTACAGTATGTTGGCAAGCCAGCCAACCAGGCAGTGTATAGAATGTTGGCCAGCCAGCCAGGAAGGCAGTGTACAGTACAGTATGTTGGCCAGCCAGCCAGGAAGTGTACAGTGCAGTATGTTGGCCAGCCAGCCAGGAAGTGTACAGTGCAGTATGTTGGCCAGGAAGGCAGTGTACAGTACAGTATGTTGGCCAGCCAGCCAGGCAGGCAGTGTACAGTACAGTATATTGGCCAGCCAGCCAGGAAGTGTACAGTACAATATGTTGGCCAGGCAGGCAGTGTACAGTACAGTATGTTGGCCAGCCAGCCAGGAAGTGTACAGTGCAGTATGTTAGCCAGCCAGGCAGGCAGTGTACAGTGCAGTATGTTGGCCAGCCAGCCAGGAAGTGTACAGTGCAGTATGTTGGCCAGCCAGCCAGCCCGCCAGGCAGTGTACAGTACAGTATGTTGGCCAGCCAGGCAGGCAGTGTACAGTACCGTATGTTGGCCAGCCAGCCAGGCAGTGTTCAGTACCGTATGTTGGCCAGCCAGCCAGGCAGTGTACAGTACAGTATGTTGGCCAGCCAGCCAGGCAGTGTTCAGTACCGTACGTTGGCCAGCCAGCCAGGCAGTGTTCAGTACCGTATGTTGGCCAGCCAGCCAGCCAGGCAGTGTACAGTACCGTATGTTGGCCAGTCAGTCAGCCAGGCAGTGTTCAGTACCGTATGTTGGCCAGCCAGCCAGCCAGGCAGTGTACAGTACCGTATGTTGGCCAGCCAGGCAGGCAGTGTACAGTACAGTATGTTGGCGAGCCAGCCAGGCAGTGTACAGTACAGTATGTTGGCCAGCCAGCCAGGAAGTGTATAGTACAGTATGTTGGCCAGCCAGCCAGGAAGTGTACAGTGCAGTATGTTGGCCAGGAAGGCAGTGTACAGTACAGTATGTTGGCCAGCCAGCCAGGCAGGCAGTGTACAGTACAGTATGTTGGCCAGCCAGCCAGGAAGTGTACAGTGCAGTATGTTGGCCAGCCAGCCAGGAAGTGTACAGTGCAGTATGTTGGCCAGCCAGCCAGGAAGTGTACAGTACAGTATGTTGGCCAGGCAGGCAGTGTACAGTACAGTATGTTGGCCAGCCAGCCAGGAAGTGTACAGTGCAGTATGCTAGCCAGCCAGGCAGGCAGTGTACAGTGCAGTATGTTGGCCAGCCAGCCAGGAAGTGTACAGTGCAGTATGTTGGCCAGCCAGCCAGCCCGCCAGGCAGTGTATAGTACAGTATGTTGGCCAGCCAGCCAGGCAGTGTACAGTACCGTATGTTGGCCAGCCAGCCAGGCAGGCAGTGTACAGTACAGTATGTTGGCGAGCCAGCCAGGCAGTGTACAGTACAGTATGTTGGCCAGCCAGCCAGGAAGTGTACAGTGCAGTATGTTGGCCAGCCAGCCAGGAAGTGTACAGTACCGTACGTTGGCCAGCAAGCCAGGCAGTGTACAGTACAGTATGTTGGCCAGCCAGCCAGCCAGGCAGTGTATAGTACAGTATTTTGGCCAGCCAGCTAGCCAGGCAGTGTATAGTACAGTATGTTGGCCAGCCAGCTAGCCAGGCAGTGTTCAGTACCGTATGTTGGCCAGCTAGCCAGTGTACAGTATAGTATGTTGGCCAGCCAGCCAGGCAATGTACAGTACCGTATGTTGGCCAGCCAGCCAGGCAGGCAGTGTACAGTACAGTATGTTGGCGAGCCAGCCAGGCAGTGTACAGTACAGTATGTTGGCCAGCCAGCCAGGAAGTGTACAGTGCAGTATGTTGGCCAGCCAGCCAGGAAGTGTACAGTGCAGTATGTTGGCCAGGAAGGCAGTGTACAGTACTGTATGTTGGCCAGCCAGCCAGGCAGGCAGTGTACAGTACAGTATGTTGGCCAGCCAGCCAGGAAGTGTACAGTGCAGTATGTTGGCCAGCCAGCCAGGAAGTGTACAGTGCAGTATGTTGGCCAGCCAGCCAGGAAGTGTACAGTACAGTATGTTGGCCAGGCAGGCAGTGTACAGTACAGTATGTTGGCCAGCCAGCCAGGAAGTGTACAGTGCAGTATGTTAGCCAGCCAGGCAGGCAGTGTACAGTGCAGTATGTTGGCCAGCCAGCCAGGAAGTGTACAGTGCAGTATGTTGGCCAGCCAGCCAGCCCGCCAGGCAGTGTATAGTACAGTATGTTGGCCAGCCAGCCAGGCAGTGTTCAGTACCGTATGTTGGCCAGCCAGCCAGCCAGGCAGTGTACAGTACCATATCTTGGCCAGCCAGGCAGTGTACAGTACAGTACGTTGGCCAGGCAGTGTACAGTACCGTATGTTGGCCAGTCAGCCAGTCAGTGTTCAGTACCGTATGTTGGCCAGCCAGCCAGCCAGGCAGTGTACAGTACCGTATGTTGGCCGGCCAGCCAGCCAGCCAGGCAGTGTTCAGTACCGTATGTTGGCCAGCCAGCCAGGCAGTGTACAGTACAGTATGTTAGCCAGCCAGCCAGGCAGTGTACAGTACGGTATGTTGGCCAGCCAGCCAGGCAGTGTACAGTATAGTATGTTGGCCAGCCAGCCAGGCAGTGCACTGTACAGTATGTTGGCCGGCCAGCCAGGCAGTGTGCAGTGCAGTATGTTGGCCAGCCAGCCAGCCAGGCAGTGTACAGTATAGTATGTTGGCCAGCCAGCCAGGCAGACAGTACAGTATGTTGGCCGGCCAGCCAGCCAGGCAGACAGTGTACAGTATGTTGACCAGCCAGCAAGGCAGTGTACAGTATGTTGGCCGACCAGCCAGCCAGGCAGACAGTGTACAGTATGTTGGCCAGCCAGCCAAGCAGACAGTGTACAGTATGTTGGCCAGCCAGCCAGCCAGGCAGACAGTGTACAGTATGTTGTCCAGCCAGCCAGGCAGCCAGCCAGCCAGCCAGCCAGTGTACAGTATGTTGGCCATACAGGCACGCAGACAGACAGCGTACAGTATGTTGGCCAGCCAGCCAGGCAGACAGTGTACAGTATGTTGGCCAGCCAGCCAGCCAGGCAGACAGTGTACAGTATGCTGGACAGCCAGCCATCCAGGCAGACAGTGTACAGTATGTTGGCCATACAGGCTGGCAGACAGACAGTGTACAGTATGTTGGCCAGCCAGCCATCCAGGCAGACATTGTACAGTATGTTAGCCATACAGGCAGGCAGACAGACAGTGTACAGTATGTTAGCCATACAGGCAGGCAGACAGACAGTGTACAGTATGTTGGCCGGCCAGCCAGCCAGGCAGACAGTGTACAGTATGTTGGCCGGCCAGCCAGGCAGACAGCCAGCCAGCCAGCGTACAGTATGTTGGCCATACAGGCAGGCAGACAGACAGTGTACGGTATGTTGGCAATGCAGGCAGCCAGACAGTGTACATTATGTTGGCCGGCCAGCCAGCCAGGCAGACAGCGTACAGTATGTTGGCCAGCCAGCCAGACAGTGTACAGTACATTGGCCATGCAGGCAGCCAGCCAGACAGCCAGCCAGACAGTGTACAGTATGTTGGCCAGACAGCCAGACAGACAGTGTACAGTACATTGGCCATGCAGGCAGCCAGCCAGACAGTGTACAGTACATTGGCCATGCAGGCAGCCAACCAGACAGTGTACATACAGTACATTGGCCATGCAGGCAGCCAGACAGACAGTGTACAGTACATTGGCCATGCAGGCAGCCAGCCAGACAGTGTACAGTACATTGGCCATGCAGGCAGCCAGCCAGACAGTGTACAGTACATTAGCCATGCAGGCAGCCAGACAGACAGTGTACAGTACATTGGCCATGCAGGTAGCCAGCCAGCCAGTGTACAGTATGTTGGCCATGCAGGCAGCCAGCCAGACAGTGTACAGTACATTGGCCATGCAGGCAGCCAGACAGACAGTGTACAGTATTTTTTTGTGAAGAATCAGTGTTTTTTGTTTTTTAACGTGTTATTTCTTACATTAGTACCCCAGGTCATCTTAGGTTTCATTACATACAGTCGAGAAGAACTACTGAATATAAGATCAGTGTCAACTCACCATCAGTACGACCAAGAATATGTTTTCCGCGACGCGGATCCTGTGTTCTGCCTTACAAACAGGTCAACGGAATTGATTCCATGCAGCGACCCCCAAAAAAAACGACTTCGTAAAAGAGGGAAACGTAGCGGTCTTCTGGTCAGACTCCGGACACGGGCACATCGTGCACCACTCCCTAGCATTCTTCTTGCCAATGTCCAGTCTCTTGACAACAAGGTTGATGAAATCCGAGCAAGGGTAGCATTCCAGAGGGACATCAGAGACTGTAACGTTCTCTGCTTCACGGAAACATTGCTCACTGGGAAGACGCTATCCGGGGCGGTGCAGCCAACGGGTTTCTCCACGCATCGCGCCGACAGAAACAAACGTCTTTCTGGTAAGAAGAGTGGCGGGGGCGTATGCCTCATGACTAACGAGACATGGTGTGATGAAAGAAACATACAGGAACTCAAATCCTTCTGTTCACCTGATTTAGAATTCCTCACAATCAAATGTAGACCGCATTATCTACCAAGAGAATTCTCTTCGATTATAATCACAGCCGTATATATCCCCCCCCAAGCAGACACATCGATGGCTCTGAACAAACTTTATTTAACTCTTTGCAAACTGGAAACCATTTATCCGGAGGCTGTATTCATTGTAGCTGGTTGTAGCTGGGGATTTTAACAAAGCTAATCTGAAAACAAGACTCCCTAAATTTTATCAGCATATCGATTGCGCAACCAGGGGTGGTAAAACCTTGGATCATTGTTACTCTAACTTCCGCGACGCATATAAGGCCCTGCCCCGCCCCCCTTTCGGAAAAGCTGACCACGACTCCATTTTGTTGATCCCTGCCTACAGACAGAAACTTAAACAAGAGGCTCCCACGCTGAGGTCTGTCCAACGCTGGTCCGACCAAGCTGACTCCACACTCCAAGACTGCTTCCATCACGTGGACTGGGACATGTTTCGTATTGCGTCAGATAAAAATATTGACGAATACGCTGATTCGGTGTGCGAGTTCATTAGAACGTGCGTTGAAGATGTCGTTCCCATAGCAACGATAAAAACATTCCCTAACCAGAAACCGTGGATTGATGGCAGCATTCGCGTGAAACTGAAAGCGCGAACCACTGCTTTTAATCAGGGCAAGGTGTCTGGTAACATGACCGAATACAAACAGTGCAGCTATTCCCTCCGCATGGCTATTAAACAAGCTAAGCGTCAGTACAGAGACAAAGTAGAATCTCAATTCAACGGCTCAGACACAAGAGGCATGTGGCAGGGTCTACAGTCAATCACGGACTACAAGAAGAAACCCAGCCCAGTCACGGACCAGGATGTCTTGCTCCCAGGCAGACTAAATAACTTTTTTGCCCGCTTTGAGGACAATACAGTGCCACTGACACGGCCTGCAACGAAAACATGCGGTCTCTACTTCACTGCAGCCGAGGTGAGTAAGACATTTAAACGTGTTAACCCTCGCAAGGCTGCAGGCCCAGACGGCATCCCCAGCCGCGCCCTCAGAGCATGCGCAGACCAGCTGGCCGGTGTGTTTACGGACATATTCAATCAATCCCTATACCAGTCTGCTGTTCCCACATGCTTCAAGAGGGCCACCATTGTTCCTGTTCCCAAGAAAGCTAAGGTAGCTGAGCTAAACGACTACCGCCCCGTAGCACTCACTTCCGTCATCATGAAGTGCTTTGAGAGACTAGTCAAGGGCCATATCACCTCCACCCTACCTGACACCCTAGACCCACTCCAATTTGCTTACCGCCCAAATAGGTCCACAGACGATGCAATCTCAACCACACTGCACACTGCCCTAACCCACCTGGACAAGAGGTATACCTATGTGAGAATGCTGTTCATCGACTACAGCTCGGCATTCAACACCATAGTACCCTCCAAGCTCGACATCAAGCTCGAGACCCTGGGTCTCGACCCCACCCTGTGCAACTGGGTACTGGACTTCCTGACGGGCCTCCCCCAGGTGGTGAGGGTAGGCAACAACATCTCCTCCCCGCTGATCCTCAACACGGGGGCCCCACAAGGGTGCGTTCTGAGCCCTCTCCTGTACTCCCTGTTCACCCACGACTGCGTGGCCACGCACGCCTCCAACTCAATCATCAAGTTTGCGGACGACACAGCAGTGGTAGGCTTGATTACCAACAACGACGAGACGGCCTACAGGGAGGAGGTGAGGGCCCTCGAAGTGTAGTGTCAGGAAAATAACCTCACACTCAACGTCAACAAAACCAAGGAGATGATTGTGGACTTCAGGAAACAGCAGAGGGAACACCCCCCTATCCACATCGATGGAACAGTAGTGGAGAGGGTAGCAAGTTTTAAGTTCCTCGGCATACACATCACAGACAAACTGAATTGTTCCACTCACACTGACAGCGTCGTGAAGAAGGCGCAGCAGCGCCTCTTCAACCTCAGGAGGCTGAAGAAATTCGGCTTGTCACCAAAAGCACTCACAAACTTCTACAGATGCACAATCGAGAGCATCCTGGCGGGCTGTATCACCGCCTGGTACGGCAACTGCTCTGCCCTCAACCGTAAGGCTCTCCAGAGGGTAGTGAGGTCTGCACAACGCATCACCGGGGGCAAACTACCTGCCCTCCAGGACACCTACACCACCCGATGTTACAGGAAGGCCATAAAGATCATCAAGGACATCAACCACCCGAGCCACTGCCTGTTCACCCCGCTATCATCCAGAAGGCGAGGTCAGTACAGGTGCATCAAAGCTGGGACCGAGAGACTGAAAAACAGTTTCTATCTCTGGTTATCACTGCATTGTCGGAACTAGAAGCACAAGCATTTCGCTACACTCGCATTAACATCTGCTAACCATGTGTATGTGACAAATAAAATTTGATTTGATTGATTTTGATTTGATTTACAGTATGTTGGCCATGCAGGCAGCCAGCCAGACAGTGTACAGTATGTTGGCCAGCCAGCCAGACAGACAGTGTACAGTATAGTATGTTGGCCATGCAGGCAGCCAGCCAGACAGTGTATAGTATGTTGGCCAGGCAGCCAGCCAGACAGTGTACAGTATGTTGGCCATGCAGGCAGGCAGACAAGCAGCAGCTGAGACATGAACAGGACTATACATAGAGACTGGTGGTTAACTAATGACTGTGTTCTGCTCATAGCTTCATAGCCCAGGGCTCAAACAGCACAGCAGGCAGCCAACTTCACAACCAGAGACATTTCTAAGATCTCTGGCAGATCGGACTGGAAGGGTTATTAACAGACTGTGAGAATGAACCAATAAATGAGGGGGAAATAATGTGTGTGTGAGTGTACTGCCCCCAGCCTCCCTCTCCTGTGTGCGTGTGTGAGTGTACTGCCCCCAGCCTCCCTCTCCTGCGTGCGTGTGTGAGTGTACTGCCCCCAGCCTCCCTCTCCTGCTTGCGTGTGTGAGTATACTGCCCCCAGCCTCCCTCTCCTGCTTGCGTGTGTGAGTGTACTGCCCCCAGCCTCCCTCTCCTGCGTGCGTGTGTGAGTGTACTGCCCCCAGCCCCCCTCTCCTGCGTGCGTGTGTGAGTGTACTGCCCCCAGCCCCCTCTCCTGCGTGCGTGTGTGAGTGTACTGCCCCCAGCCTCCCTCTCCTGCGTGCGTGTGTGAGTGTACTGCCCCCAGCCTCCCTCTCCTGCGTGCGTGTGTGAGTGTACTGCCCCCAGCCTCCCTCTCCTGCGTGCGTGTGTGAGTGTACTGCCCCCAGCCTCCCTCTCCTGCTTGCGTGTGTGAGTGTACTGCCCCCAGCCTCCCTCTCCTGCGTGCGTGTGTGAGTGTACTGCCCCCAGCCTCCCTCTCCTGCGTGCGTGTGTGAGTGTACTGCCCCCAGCCTCCCTCTCCTGCGTGCGTGTGTGAGTGTACTGCCCCCAGCCTCCCTCTCCTGCGTGCGTGTGTGAGTGTACTGCCCCCAGCCCCCTCTCCTGCGTGCGTGTGTGAGTGTACTGCCCCCAGCCTCCCTCTCCTGCGTGCGTGTGTGAGTGTACTGCCCCCAGCCTCCCTCTCCTGCGTGCGTGTGTGAGTGTACTGCCCCAGCCTCCCTCTCCTGCTTGCGTGTGTGAGTGTACTGCCCCCAGCCTCCCTCTCCTGCGTGCGTGTGTGAGTGTACTGCCCCCAGCCTCCCTCTCCTGCGTGCGTGTGTGAGTGTACTGCCCCCAGCCTCCCTCTCCTGCGTGCGTGTGTGAGTGTACTGCCCCCAGCCCCCTCTCCTGCGTGCGTGTGTGAGTGTACTGCCCCCAGCCTCCCTCTCCTGCTTGCGTGTGTGAGTGTACTGCCCCCAGCCTCCCTCTCCTGCGTGCGTGTGTGAGTGTACTGCCCCCAGCCCCCCTCTCCTGCTTGCGTGTGTGAGTGTACTGCCCCCAGCCTCCCTCTCCTGCGTGCGTGTGTGAGTGTACTGCCCCCAGCCTCCCTCTCCTGCGTGCGTGTGTGAGTGTACTGCCCCCAGCCTCCCTCTCCTGCGTGCGTGTGTGAGTGTACTGCCCCCAGCCTCCCTCTCCTGCGTGCGTGTGTGAGTGTACTGCCCCCAGCCTCCCTCTCCTGCTTGCGTGTGTGAGTATACTGCCCCCAGCCTCCCTCTCCTGCTTGCGTGTGTGAGTGTACTGCCCCCAGCCTCCCTCTCCTGCGTGCGTGTGTGAGTGTACTGCCCCCAGCCTCCCTCTCCTGCGTGCGTGTGTGAGTGTACTGCCCCCAGCCTCCCTCTCCTGCGTGCGTGTGTGAGTGTACTGCCCCCAGCCTCCCTCTCCTGCGTGCGTGTGTGAGTATACTGCCCCCAGCCTCCCTCTCCTGCGTGCGTGTGAGTGTACTGCCCCCAGCCCCCCTCTCCTGCGTGCGTGTGTGAGTATACTGCCCCCAGCCTCCCTCTCCTGCGTGCGTGTGCCAGTGTACTGCCCCCAGCCTCCCTCTCCTGCGTGCGTGTGTGAGTGTACTGCCCCCAGCCTCCCTCTCCTGCGTGCGTGTGTGAGTGTACTGCCCCAGCCCCCTCTCCTGCTTGCGTGTGTGAGTGTACTGCCCCCAGCCTCCCTCTCCTGCGTGCGTGTGAGTGTACTGCCCCCAGCCTCCCTCTCCTGCGTGCGTGTGTGAGTGTACTGCCCCCAGCCTCCCTCTCCTGCGTGCGTGTGTGAGTGTACTGCCCCCAGCCTCCCTCTCCTGCTTGCGTGTGTGAGTGTACTGCCCCCAGCCTCCCTCTCCTGCTTGCGTGTGTGAGTGTACTGCCCCAGCCTCCCTCTCCTGCTTGCGTGTGTGAGTGTACTGCCCCCAGCCCCCTCTCCTGCGTGCGTGTGTGAGTGTACTGCCCCCAGCCCCCCTCTCCTGCGTGCGTGTGTGAGTGTACTGCCCCCAGCCTCCCTCTCCTGCGTGCGTGTGTGAGTGTACTGCCCCCAGCCTCCCTCTCCTGCGTGCGTGTGTGAGTGTACTGCCCCCAGCCTCCCTCTCCTGCGTGTGAGTGAGTGTACTGCCCCCAGCCTCCCTCTCCTGCGTGCGTGTGTGAGTGTACTGCCCCCAGCCTCCCTCTCCTGCGTGCGTGTGTGAGTGTACTGCCCCCAGCCTCCCTCTCCTGCGTGTGTGAGTGAGTGTACTGCCCCCAGCCCCCTCTCCTGCGTGCGTGTGTGAGTGTACTGCCCCCAGCCCCCTCTCCTGCGTGCGTGTGTGAGTGTACTGCCCCCAGCCTCCCTCTCCCTGCGTGTGTGAGTGTACTGCCCCCAGCCTCCCTCTCCTGCGTGTGTGAGTGTACTGCCCCCAGCCTCCCTCTCCTGCGTGTGTGAGTGTACTGCCCCCAGCCCCCCTCTCCTGCGTGCGTGTGTGAGTGTACTGCCCCCAGCCCCCCTCTCCTGCGTGCGTGTGTGAGTGTACTGCCCCCAGCCTCCCTCTCCTGCGTGCGTGTGTGAGTGTACGCGTGCGTGTATATGTGACAGTTCATGTGTCATGCAGGTTCTCTGTTCAAGTCTGTAACTTGCTGTGGTAATAAAAAGAACAGAGACTAATTTCCTCCCCAATATCATGTCTGATGTACTGATTACATACACCTGAGAGAAGGACAGTCTACCAACCTTACTACGGTCTCTGCTATGTGAAAACCTGCTGTCACTGTAGTATGTCTAGCCTGGGTGCCTGGCTTCAATAATACTCACTCACTCACTCACTCACTCACTCACTCACTCACTCACTCCCCAGTCTCACCTGTGCCTCTCCTCTCTGTCTGTGATGGCTCCTCACTCCTCAGTGACCCGTCTTGATTCCCTGGTCTCAAATTGTCTCTTCCGCTCCTCATGTCCCTCCCACTGGTGGCAGAGGAGGTGAAGAGGTTGGTGTGTGTCGGGGGGGTGAAGGTGCTGTGACAGGGTGTGTGTCTCTCCCCCACCTCTCTCTCTGACCCCCCCACAGCGGCTGACCTCTGCCCTTCTGTCAGAGTGCCCCAGGTGGGATCGAGGGGTCTGAATCCTGCCCCCAGTCCCCCTCTCCTCAGCCAGGGGTTCTGCCGAACCCCCCAGCCCTCTCCAAACGAGGAAAGGTGAGAGGAGCCTAGACAGGTGAGGGGTGTGTGTTTGAGCCTCTCTGATGATGATGATGAAGAGGCTGGTTTAGCAGAAGCCGAGAAGAAAGAAGAGGGGTATTTGCCATGCCTATGTTGCCATGGAGACTCCATCAACCCAGCACTCCCTTGTCCTCCAGTCTTTCTACTTCCTCCTGATCCTGTGGTGAACTCTGACCTGAGCTGTGACCCGGCAACTCTCTCATCCGCTTCTTCCTTTCCATCACGATCACGCTGTCTGTGACGATGTTTGTGTCTGAGCTTGTGTTCACTCCCCCCACAGACACAGGACCGACCAGGGATGGACCCTGCTGGACAGGATCGGACCCCGGCCCTCTTTCCCTCACCCATAACCCCCACGTCCTCACCTCCACCTCCACCCAACCCAGCCTCTCTCAGCTGCCTGCTCCTCCTCCTGTGGAACCTGGATGGGTTGAGGAGGAGGTGAGGGGGGTGGAGGTGGGGGTGGTGGGGGGTGTAGGGATGAGGGGGAGGCAGGGGAAAGGAGGGATGGGGGTTTGGGTAATGGGCCATGGTCAGAGGATAGCCTCTGTAGTAGCCAAAACCCAGAGGCATGGGGGTGGTGGAAGAGGTGGTGGAGGAGGCCAGGGGGGTACTGAGAGAGGAGGGGTGG
Organism: Oncorhynchus keta; assembly: GCF_023373465.1. Taxonomy (NCBI): domain Eukaryota; kingdom Metazoa; phylum Chordata; class Actinopteri; order Salmoniformes; family Salmonidae; genus Oncorhynchus; species Oncorhynchus keta. Next base: position 702,774 of record NW_026290769.1, on the reverse strand, counting down.
AGGTGCCCTGTGATACCCTGTAAGGCACACCTCCGCCCCTGGCCACAGTCACCCTGGTCTAAGGACTCACAGGGCTTGGTGGGACAGCCACACCTCAACCTCTGCTCTGGCTTTCTGCTGCCATAAGGCAGGCCGTGGCAGGGGTGGGGGTGGAGCGGGGAGAAGGAGGGGTGAGGGGGGTAAGACAGGGGGTGAGGCGAGTAGTATCCACTCAAGTTGATTCTGTAAACGTTTGAGAGGAAATTCTGCGATGACAATAAGGAAGAGTGGCGTCTTTTCCCCCCACTCTCATCGAGATCCTGCCCCAATCCAGCTCTGGCCCAATCACGGTGGCGACCGATGCGGACCTCGCTGAACTGCCCAATGAGATCGTCCAGTTCAGAGAGGAAGTCTGGGTCGTGCACGTGCATGTGCAGGTGCTGGTACTTCCTCTTGTGTTTGTGTTTCTGTCTCTTGTGTGTGTTGTGCCCTAGGCAGGGGCAGAGGTCCAGGTGGGAGCACTGGTTGTGCCCTAGGCAGGGGCAGGGGGGGCAGGTATAGGGACATTCGTACCCCCTCCGCCTGTGCCTGTGTCTGTCTCTGGGTTCCACTAAGTCAGAAGAAGGCGTGTGTCTGGGGGAGGCAGAGGGGGGTGAGGCTGACACTCTGATGGGTGAGGGTACAGGGGGGGGGGGTTCTAGTAACATGGAGGGTGAGGGTTGTCTCTGACCCTTCAGGTTGACCCCTAAACCTGTCCGGAACACTGACCGGGTGACATCTGAGGTCATTCCCATGGTTACACCCCCTCTCCCTCGGCCCCTCCTCTCCCCCCTCTCTGAGATAGTGTTGTGGTCCATTCCAATCACACTATCACGAGGCAACATCTCCTTGCTGTGTGATTTACTGATAGGTGAGGCTGTGGCCTCTTTCAGGTGTGTGGGGAAGACAGGCAGATGGGGGTAAAGAGGGTGAGGAAGAGGAGGAGAAGAGAGTCTGCTGGAGGGATGGTGGAAGAGGGGATGTCGTCCCTGACCTGGGGAACTCCTCTTTAGGGAGGGAGAGAGGGATGAGCAGGAGGAGAAGGAGGAGGAGAGAGGACGTGGCGATGCGCAGGAGGAGGAGGGTGAGGGGAGGGAGAAGGTGTGGGGGAGGAAGAGGGAGGGAGCAGGTTCTGTGCAGCCTCCATCACTGTAAGGGCTCTGGGCTCCACTGGAGTGGGTGAGAGATGGGGAGGGGAATGGGTGAGAGAGGGGAGGATGGGGCTGGGGAGAGGAGAAGAGAGAGGAACTAGAGAGACTGGTGAACAGTGTGGACTGAGAGGCAGGGTTAGAGTTAGCTGGAGCTTTGGGTTTGCGTCCTCTCCTCTTCCCCATGTAGATGGTCCCCCTCTTACTCACGTTGATCTGGGGACCTAGTTTACCCCCAAAGGAGGAGGACAGGGAGGGTGCTGTGGCCGACCCACACACCCCTCCTGCACACCCACGAGAGTTCTCTCTTCCTCTCCCCTCCTTCCCCCCTCCACACCCAGAAAGCATTTCCCTGAGTAGCCTCCTCTTCTTCCTCCTCTTCATCTCTCCTATGATGCTCCTCATCCTCAGCTTCCTGCTCCCCTTTTCAGAGGGGAAGTCTTTACCCCCCTCCTCACCTCCAGAGGGGGTCAGTGTACCCCTGTTCTGGTCCTGGGGAGTCTGTTTGGGGAGGAGGGGGGAGGGGGGCAGCCGTTTGGGGCGACCTCGTTTCCTGGGCGTGGGGTTGGGGCTAGAGGGATTGGTGAGGGTGGGACTGTGATCCAGCACTGGGTTGAGCACATGGAGGTCCGGAGTCTCATCATGCCCATGAGGGAGCATCTCAGCTTGGGTAGGTTTGGGGGAGTGTCTGGGTTGGGGTTCGTCCAAGCTCCAGGTTTGGGATTTGGGGCGACCCCTTTTTCTGGCCTGATTGAAGGGACGGTCAGGTCCAGGTAAAGGGCTAGGGTCAGAGGTCAACAGGTGAGACTGAGTGGGGGATGGGGGTCGTCCTGCTGGTCTGGGTCTCACAGGGGTAGAGGTAGAGGGGGAGAGGGAGGACGGACTGGAGGGTGGGGGAACGAAGGGGGCTAGGCATGACTCAGCTGACCGAAGGTTGGGTGAGTTGGTAGTTGCGGGTGTCTGGGGGGTAGTGGGGGATGTCTGAGGGGTAGTGGGGGTCTGTGGGGCAACTAAGGGGGCATCTTGGCGGCCATCTGGGTTCTCTGCCAGTCTCTGTGCCCGGTTCACCAGCCTGGTCCAGCTTGGCCGTCGGGTTTTACGCTTCTTCAGCGGACGGCTGTCCTGCTCTCGGGGGGAGGTAGGAGGAGAGGAAGAGTGGAGAGAGAGAGAGGGAGGAGGGAGGGAAGTGAGGGAAGAGGAGGCAGTGGATGGGTTGGAGGGAGAGACAGTGGGTCTTGAGGGGGCACCAGTATCATCTGATTCCCATGTTCTGCTGGTCAGGTCTGGGCTGGGTGTACCTGTCTTCCTGCTCTGAACCTCAGACATCTGACACTTTGTAGAAGAGGGCGATTTATTAATCCTCAAGTCTCTGGGCTTCTCTCTTTCCTTGTCCTCGTCCCCATTTCTCTCCTCCTTCCCAGTCATATCCCTCCCGCTCTCATCCATCCCAGTTCCCTCCTTCCCTCTCTCATCTCTGTCCATCTTTGCACTCTCATTCCTCCCTCTGTCCTCCTTCCCTCTCCACTTCTCCTCTCTCTTACCCTTCCCTTTCTCACCCCTCGCTTTGTCATCTTTCTCTTTCTTCTTCTTGGCTTTCTCCTCCTTCCCTCTCTCATTTCCCACAGAGGATGGTAGTAATGGTCCCCTGCTCAGGCTGGTGAGGGAGGCAGCAGGACTCAGTCTCCCATCAGCCACTGGGGCTCCTCTCTGGTCTGGAAGTAGGGTTGTGAATGGAGGTGGTGTATGAGGGCAGCTGAAGCCTGTAGTCCTGTCCTGGGCTGCAAGGTCAGCCTGATGGGGGCTGGAGGCTGGAGGTCTTGTTGTTGAGTTCACGTTAGTGGGGGCGGCTGAGGAAGAACAGTTCTGTTTGCGACCTTTGACCTTTGTGAGTCTGGTAGGATGGCAGGTGACTGTAGGTACTCCCCCATTCAGCATACCTCCCTCACCGCTAGGGTCCTTTACCAAGGGGGAATGGGGTGATGAGGGAGGGGGGGAATGGGGGGATGAAGCTGTGGGGTAAGAGGGGGTTGCCTGGTCCATTTGGGCAGGTGAGGGTAGTTTGCTGTGGGCATCAGGTGGGTCAGGGTGCCTTGATTTCTCCGTTAGGGTGTCTGACTTCTTATAGCCCAGGTTCACAGGGACCTGCTGGGATAAAAACATGGTTATAAACACATTGTTATCAGATCAGATTGGTAATTTATTATGTCATCTATCAGAAAAGATCTAGGTAATTTACAGGTAAAGATTTTCATATTATCAAAAATATTTTAAAGAAATATTTCTCCAAAAGAATCCCAGTTAGACCTATGATAGAGTTATGTTAATGTATTACACAATTGCTATTTTCTAATAATTTACCGCATTGTGCCCTTGCTAACAAGGAAGTAGAGGTATGTAAATATAATGTGTTTCAGAGCTGCATAGTTCATTAGTGGCTCAGAGAGAGGACAGGGAGAGTTAAGAGAAAGAGGGAGGGAAAAGGAGAGCAAACAAGAGAGGGAAACAGTAAGGGTGGGGTGCTGGTGCAAGCCTGTTGGAAGACAGCTAAAGGACACAATGACAGAGAGAGAGAAACAGTAAGGGTGGGGTGCTGGTGCAAGCTTGTTGGAAGACAGCTAAAGGACACAATGACAGAGAGAGAGAGAAACAGTAAGGGTGGGGTGCTGGTGCAAGCCTGTTGGAAGACAGCTAAAGGACACAATGACAGAGAGAGAGAAACAGTAAGGGTGGGGTGCTGGTGCAAGCCTGTTGGAAGACAGTTAAGGACACAATGACAGAGAGAGAGAAACAGTAAGGGTGAGGTGCTGGTGCAAGCCTGTTGGAAGACAGCTAAAGGACACAATGACAGAGAGAGAGAAACAGTAAGGGTGGGGTGCTGGTGCAAGCCTGTTGGAAGACAGCTAAAGGACACAATGACAGAGAGAGAGAAACAGTAAGGGTGGGGTGCTGGTGCAAGCCTGTTGGAAGACAGCTAAAGGACACAATGACAGAGAGAGAGAAACAGTAAGGGTGGGGTGCTGGTACAAGCCTGTTGGAAGACAGCTAAAGGACACAATGACAGAGAGAGAGAAACAGTAAGGGTGGGGTGCTGGTGCAAGCCTGTTGGAAGACAGCTAAAGGACACAATGACAGAGAGAGAGAAACAGTAAGGGTTGGGTGCTGGTGCAAGCCTGTTGGAAGACAGCTAAAGGACACAATGACAGAGAGAGAGAAACAGAAAGAGAGAGAGGAAAAGAGAGAGAGAGCGAGAGAGAAGATGAGAGCGAGAGAAAGAGAGAAATTAGGACACATGGGAGGAGAGAAGCTGAGGTGATGGAGACTGAAATGAAGTTGACCCGGCAAGAGGAGAAATTGAGCGATCGAGAAAGAGAGAGAGAGGTGGAGAGAAAGAGAAATGAGAGCAGGTAGAGTAAAGAGGGGAGGTAAAAATAGACAGAGAGAAAGAGACAGGGTAGAGAGAGAACTAGAGAGAAAGGCAGCTGTGCTATTGGTAGCTATAAATGGCCACGAATAGAGATGAGGAGGCTTGAGATTTCATGCTTGTCCTGTAATTTGGGAGCTGCGTTGTTGCAGCCTGACTGGTGTTTGCAGCTAAAGCAATAATCTACTCTCTGGGGTGGGTGATTGTCATAAGAGCTGATGGACCAATGTCTGGATCAGCTGCTAATAGTTGCTGTGCTGTGTGACTATTAATAGTCCTGTTCTCTATATTCTAATGCACCACTGCTGCTGCTGTTTAAGTTCCTCTATCCAGACAATCACTCACTTGACCTTATTATTATTAGAAACCATTAGGAACCGCTGAGTGTTCTGGACCGGATAACACGCCTGGATGAATAGGAAACACACATACTGAACACTAATGCATATCATGCACAAGCCTACAGAAATGTGTAATAATATAGAATTGTGTCAAATGGGAATAGTTCTTCCCACCGGAGAGATTTGTAGGGGACCCGGTATATAAAGCAGAACTGAAGTACTAGTCAATGTAATAAATGAGTAGTAAGTGGTTAAAAAGTCAGGTATTCCGTGAGGTGAAGGTGGTTCTCTTCCTACCTGTTTGGCTGGCGCAGTCTGAGGGTTGGCTGGGCTGGGAGGGGTGGTTGTAGGGGCTGATGATGATGATGATGATGATGATGATGATGATGATGATGATGATGATGAAGATGGAGGCGAGGAGGAGTGTATCTTCCTGGTCTGGGTGGTGCTGGGGTCTGACCCCTGGTTCTGCTCTCCGTCCCCCTCCTCCTGAGGACGGTTCCCATGCCCACTCCCCCCTCCCTCCTGACCCCCCCTCCCTGCTGCCCCCCTCACAGGCCTCTGGTACGTCCTGATGGTGGGTTTACACTCGTAGCCCTCCAGGGTCCTGGGGGGTTTCTTGGTGCGTTTGGCCGTTTGGACTCCGATCCTCAGCCTCACATTGCCCTCAGTGCAGCTCCTCTCTCTGCCTGGGAATGGGAGCTGTCTCTGCCCTGCAGCACCACAGCACCCCTCAATGAGCACCTCCAGTACTGCACCACCTCCTTCCTTCTCTATCCTCTTCCTGGTCCCACCGCCTACCTCTTTCTCTGGGTACTGCTGTGGTCGGGCTGTGGGGAGGAGAGGCAGTGAGGATGGTGGAGGTAGAGATGGGCCCCCCTTCGCTCTCTGGTCCATCAGAGATGTGAGAGGGGAGGAGGGGTGGGGGGGGCAGCACCCAGGGTGGAAGGGAACAGGTATTGTCTAGAGATTAAATATCAAAAGGCTTTCTTGACCCAACTGTCCAGCACTCTGTCCTTCTCTGTCAGTCAGTCAGTCAGAGAGGATGGAGTGAAAGAGAGAAACAGACAGAGAAAGAGGTTATTTCACTGACATCAGACATTAGTAGCAGCAATACAACAACAACAGAAGTCTCTGTCAGCTTTAATGAAAAACAACCGATTGACAATCCAAATGTAAAGTACTTTACAAGAACGTGAAAACACAGAAACTATACTGCCTCTATGGCACTTACTATAATGCTTATAACAGACGACAAAAGACACCAGCTAAATGTCAGCTTACAAGTAGGCTTGTAGCTGACCACAGCATCACCCAGCCTGGCAACCCGACACTATACTAAACAATACAACTGGAGTCAGCTCCCTCTCTTTCCTCCGCTCTCTCCGTCCAAAGTCCTGAAGAAAATGCTGCAATACAATTTCCCTAGCCGCATGTGTACGGTGTGTTTGTATGGTGTGTGTGTGAGTGTATATGGTGTGTTTGTATGGTGTGTGTGTGTATATGGTGTGTGTGTGTGTGTGTGTGTGTGTGTGTGTGTGTGTGTGTGTGTGTGTGTGTGTGTGTGTGTGTGTGTGTGTGTGTGTGTGTGTGTGTGTGTGTGTGTGTGTGTGTGTAGCAGATGGCAGTAAAGTCACTCAGGAGATGATTCAGATGATGACCTCACTGATGACCTCACTGAACAGAACCCCAGGGGACCAATCATACTCAGCAGAGCAGCCCTTTCCAAGAATGCGTGCACTTACTGGAAAACTCTTTTCAAATTCTTTAAAAAGGTATCATTCCTTCCTTCCTCCGTCTTTCTTTCTTTTCTGAAGGGATCACAGATCTAAGGGCTCATGCTCGATACCAACTTCTACTTCCCTCCACACTACAATCCTGCTACCTTTCCCTCCCTCCCTCCCTCCCTCCTTCCCTCCCTCCCCTCTACTGTACTCTACCTTTCCCTCCCTCCCTCCCTCCCTCCCTTCCTCCCTCCCTCCCCTCTACTGTACTCCACCTTTCCCTCCCTCCCTCCCTTCCTTCCTTCCTTCCTTCCTTCCTTCCTTCCTTCCTTCCTTCCTTCCTTCCTTCCTTCCTTCCTTCCTTCCTTCCTCCCTCCCTCTACTGTACTCCACCTTTCCCTCCCTCCCTCCCTCCCTCCCCTCTACTGTACTCCACCTTTCCCTCCCTCCCTCCCTCCCCTCCCTCCTTCCCTCCCTCCCCTCTACTGTACTCTACCTTTCCCTCCCTCCCTCCCTTCCTCCCTCCCTCCCCTCTACTGTACTCCACCTTTCCCTCCCTCCCTCCCTCCCTCCCTCCCTCCCTTCCTTCCTTCCTTCCTTCCTTCCTTCCTTCCTTCCTTCCTTCCTTCCTTCCTTCCTTCCTTCCTTCCTTCCTTCCTTCCTTCCTTCCTCCCTCCCTCCCTCCCTCCCTCCCTCTGTACTCCACCTTTCCCTCCTTTCCCTCCCTCCCTCCCTCCCTCCCCCTCTACTGTTCCTCCACCTTTCCCTCCCTCCCTCCCTCCCTCCCTCCCTCCCTCCCTCCCTCCCTCCCTCCCTCCCTCCCTCCCTCCCTCCCTCCCCTCCCCTCTACTGTACTCCACCTTTCCCTCACTCCCTCCCTCCCTCCCACCCTCCCTCCCTCCCTCCCTCCCCTCTACTGTACTCCACCTTTCTCTCTTTTCTCTCCAACCTTCTGTTTCATGTCTGTCAGCAACCCTTTGCAACTCTCTCTCTCTTTCTGAACAGACCACACAGTAAAACGGTCAACCCAGCACCAGGCACCGTATCCATGTTAATGAAAACCATATTTCCTCCCCCTCTTCTCTTCAGTCTTTTTCTCCTCTTCAACCTCAATCCTTCCATTCACATCCTCCAGAACTTTCTCCTCCTCCCCTCTCAGTAGTGGTGTAACACAAATCCGAAGGAACGGGCAAAACTTATTTTTGGAAACGAGTGTGAATTCCTCCCCCTCCCCTGGTTTCCTCTAAGTCAAGTAAGTTTTTCATTGACCCCATTGTAAATGGACATTTAATGTGATGCTATGGCAAGTAACACACCCAACAATAACATTCCCCTGAACAGCCATCGTTTATTCTCTGTCTCCCTCTCTCTGTCTCTCTCTCTCTGTCTCCCTCTCTCTGTCTCCCTCTCTCTGTCTCCCTCTCTCTGTCTCCCTCTCTCTGTCTCAGTCTTTCTGTCTCAGTCTTTCTGTCTCCGTCTCCCTCTTTCTGTCTCAGTCTCTCTGTCTCTGTCTCTCTGTCTCTGTCTCTCTGTCTCTGTCTCTCTGTCTCTGTTTCCCTCTCTCTGTCTCAGTCTCTCTGTCTCAGTCTCTGTCTCCGTCTCTCTGTCTCCGTCTCTCAGTCTCCGTCTCTCAGTCTCCGTCTCTCAGTCTCCGTCTCTCAGTCTCCGTCTCTCAGTCTCCGTCTCTCAGTCTCCGTCTCTCAGTCTCTCTGTCTCTCTGTCTCTGTTTCCCTCTCTCTGTCTTCCTCTCTCTGTCTCCCTCTCTCTGTCTCCCTCTCTCTGTCTCCCTCTCTCTGTCTCCCTCTCTCTGTCTCCCTCTCTCCGTCTCCCTCTCTCCGTCTCAGTCTCTCTGTCTCAGTCTCTCTGTCTCAGTCTCCGTCTCTCAGTCTCCGTCTCTCAGTCTCCGTCTCTCAGTCTCCGTCTCTCTGTATCCGTCTCTCTGTCTCCCTCTCGCTGTCTCTCTGTATCCGTCTCTCTCTCTCCCTCTCTCAGTCTCTCAGTCTCCCTATCTGTCTCAGTCTCTCTGTCTCCGTCTCTCTGTCTCCGTCTCTCCGTCTCTCTGTATCCGTCTCTCTGTCTCAGTCTCTCTGTATCCGTCTCTCTCTCTCCCTCTCTCAGTCTCCCTCTCTGTCTCTGTCTCTCTGTCGCCGTCTTTCTGTCTCCGTCTCCCTCTCTCTGTCTCCGTCTCTCTGTCTCCGTCTCTCCCTCTCTCTGTCTCTCTGTCGCCGTCTTTCTGTCTCTGTCTCCCTCTCTCTGTCTCAGTCTCTCTGTCTCAGTCTCTCTGTCTCCCTGTCTCAGTCTCCCTCTCTCTGTCTCTCTCTCTCTGTCTCTCTCTCTCTGTCTCCCTCTCTCTGTCTCCCTCTCTCTGTCTCAGTCTCCCTCTCTCTGTCTCAGTCTCCCTCTCTCTGTCTCAGTCTCCCTCTCTCTGTCTCAGTCTCCCTCTCTCTGTCTCAGTCTCCCTCTCTCTCTCTCAGTCTCCCTCTCTCTGTCTCAGTCTCCCTCTCTCTGTCTCAGTCTCCCTCTCTCTGTCTCCCTCTCTGTCTCCCTCTCTCTGTCTCCCTCTCTCTGTCTCAGTCTCCCTCTCTCTCTCTCAGTCTCCCTGTCTCAGTCTCCCTCTCTCTGTCTCTCTCTCTCTGTCTCCCTCTCTCTGTCGCAGTCTCCCTCTCTCTGTCTCAGTCTCCCTCTCTCTGTCTCAGTCTCCCTCTCTCTGTCTCAGTCTCCCTCTCTCTGTCTCAGTCTCCCTCTCTCAGTCTCAGTCTCCCTCTCTCAGTCTCCCTCTCTCTGTCTCAGTCTCCCTCTCTCTGTCTCAGTCTCCCTCTCTCTGTCTCAGTCTCCCTCTCTCTGTCTCAGTCTCCCTCTCTCTGTCTCAGTCTCCCTCTCTCTGTCTCAGTCTCCCTCTCTGTCTCAGTCTCCCTCTCTCTCTCTCAGTCTCCCTCTCTCTGTCTCAGTCTCCCTCTCTCTGTCTCCGTCTCTCTGTCTCCGTCTCTCTCTCTCTGTCTCTCTCTCTCTGTCTCCCTCTCTCTGTCGCAGTCTCCCTCTCTCTGTCTCAGTCTCCCTCTCTCTGTCTCAGTCTCCCTCTCTCTGTCTCAGTCTCCCTCTCTCTGTCTCAGTCTCCCTCTCTCTGTCTCAGTCTCTCTGTCTCCGTCTCTCTCTCTCTGTCTCAGTCTCCCTCTCTCTCTCTCAGTCTCCTCTCTCTCTCTCAGTCTCCTCTCTCTCTCTCAGTCCCTGTCTCAGTCTCCCCTCTCTCTGTCTCAGTCTCCCTCTCTCTGTCTCCTCGTCTCTCTGTCTCCGTCTCCTTCCTCTCTCTGTCTCCTCTCTCTCTGTCTCAGTCTCCTCTCTCTCTCTCTCTCTCTGTCTCCTCTCTCTGTCTCCCTCCCTCTCTCTGTCTCAGTCTCCTCTCTCTGTCTCCCTGTCTCAGTCTCCCTCTCTCTGTCTCAGTCTCCCTCTCTCTGTCTCAGTCTCCCTCTCTCTGTCTCAGTCTCCCTCTCTCTGTCTCAGTCTCCCTCTCTCTGTCTCAGTCTCCCTCTCTCTGTCTCAGTCTCCCTCTCTCTGTCTCAGTCTCCCTCTCTCTGTCTCAGTCTCCCTCTCTCTGTCTCAGTCTCCCTCTCTCTGTCTCAGTCTCCCTCTCTCTGTCTCAGTCTCCCTCTCTCTGTCTCAGTCTCCCTCTCTCTGTCTCCGTCTCTCTCTCTCTCTGTCTCCCTCTCTCTCTCTCTCCCTCTCTCCTACTCAGTCTCCCTCTCTCTGTCTCTCAGTCTTCCTCTCTCTGTCTCCCTCTCTCTGTCTCAGTCTCCCTCTCTCTCTCTCTGTCTCCCTCTCTCCTACTCAGTCTCCCTCTCTCTGTCTCAGTCTTCCTCTCTCTGTCTCCCTCTCTCTGTCTCAGTCTCCCTCTCTCTCTCTCTCTCTGTCTCCCTCTCTCCTACTCAGTCTCCCTCTCTCTGTCTCAGTCTTCCTCTCTCTGTCTCCCTCTCTCTGTCTCAGTCTCCCTCTCTCTGTCTCAGTCTCCCTCTCTCTGTCTCCCTCTCTCTGTCTCAGTCTCCCTCTCTCTCTCTCTCTCTGTCTCCCTCTCTCCTACTCAGTCTCCCTCTCTCTGTCTCCCTCTCTCTCTGTCTCCCTCTCTCTGTCTCAGTCTCCCTCTCTCTGTCTCAGTCTCCCTCTCTCTGTCTCAGTCTCCCTCTCTCTGTCTCCCTCTCTCTGTCTCCCTCTCTCTGTCTCAGTCTCCCTCTCTCTCTCTCTCTCTGTCTCCCTCTCTCCTACTCAGTCTCCCTCTCTCTGTCTCAGTCTTCCTCTCTCTGTCTCCCTCTCTCTGTCTCAGTCTCCCTCTCTCTGTCTCAGTCTCCCTCTCTCTGTCTCCCTCTCTCTGTCTCCCTCTCTCTGTCTCCCTCTCTCTGTCTCCCTCTCTCTGTCTCCCTCTCTCTGTCTCCCTCTCTCTCTCTCCGTCTCCCTCTCTCCGTTTCAGTCTCTCTCTCTCCGTCTCTGTCTCTCTGTCACCGTCTTTCTGTCTCCGTCTCCCTCGCTCCGTCTCTCTGTCTCCCTCTCTCAGTCTCCCTGTTTCTGTCTCCCTCTCTCTGTCTCCCTCTCTCTGTCTCCGTCTCTCTGTCTCCCTCTCTCAGTCTCCCTGTTTCTGTCTCCCTCTCTCTGTCTCCCTCTCTCTGTCTCCCTCTCTCTGTCTCCGTCTTTCTCTCTCAGTCTCTCTCAGTCTCTCTCTCTCTGTCTCCCACATACACACTTGCTCTGTAGTCTGTGCTGACCAATACACGGCAAAACAAACGCCATCTCCTATAACTCTTTCCCTTTCATCCCCTCTGTCTCATTCCCATATGTCTCATTCCTCTCTCTCTGTCTCATTCCCCTCTGTCTCATTCCCCTATGTCTCATTCCTCTCTCCGTCTCCCTCTCTCCGTCTCCCTCTCTCTGTCTCATTCCCCTATGTCTCATTCCTCCCTCTCTCTCTCTCTGTCTCCCTCTCTCTGTCTCAGTCTTTCTGTTTCCCTCTCTCTGTCTCCCTCTCTCTCCCTCTCTCTGTCTCCCACATACACACTTGCTCTGTAGTCTGTGCTGACCAATACACGGCAAAACAAACGCCATCTCCTATAACTCTTTCCCTTTCATCCCCTCTGTCTCATTCCCCTATGTCTCATTCCTCTCTCTGTCTCTGTCTCATTCCCATATGTCTCATTCCTCCCTCTCTCTCTGTCTCATTCCCCTATGTCTCATTCCTCCCTCTCTCCCTCTCTCATTGAGATACTTTTCATTTCCTAATAAAAACACACCATGTTGTACATTCTTTACTCTCTATGGAGAGCCTCTTATGAAACAACGCATCTGTCTCTCAACAGTGCCTTGTCCTTCTCCTCTGAAGAGGCTTCCAGTCAGACCATGATATCATACAGAGCTCAGTATCTCTGACTACTGGTCACCTCTACAGTGACCACTACTGTGGCCTGACCCAGATAGACAGACACAGAGAGAGAGACAGAGAGAGAGAGAGAGAGAGAGAGAGAGAGAGAGAGAGAGAGAGAGAGAGAATACATATTGTGGAAGTCACAGTGACATGAAGACATGGTGAGATAGAGGACAGTATAGTACAGTATACAATATAGTTTAGCCCTGTTTGTCAATACAATGTCAAGTTGGCTAGATTGAGTGACAGGTTGAAATACCTTTAATTTTCAGAATATGGCATTATAGAATAGGCAACATTATGTGATTAGATAACACAAGTACAAGTGCCATGAGTCAACAAGCAGGCCCACACGTAGCCGACATGTAGATAGACTGAGGAAAGAGGTGTGGCCAATACATACTGGACAGAAAAAAAGCTCATCGTATTATTCACTATGACTAAATATTAATGTTATGACCCTCAGGCCTATAAACAACCTGTCTGTCTGTTCCAAGGAAGTGTCTGTCGTGATAACTAACCAGCAGTCAACGATATCTCAACATTAAAGGTAGACTCAGCGATATGACGTAGATGCAGAAAGTAAACAGCATAGTAGGTCAATTTTCGCAACAACTCCTGTAATTGAACATTGGCTCAACTTCTCTGTTTCGATGCCCTGGCTACCACTCTGTGAACAGCGTGAAGCGAACCCCTGCACATGCGCAGATACTGTGTGTGACTGAGTGAGAGTGAAGTCTTGCATCTTGCTCATCTCAATATCTCCGGTGTTGCTTGTGGCAAAGTCATTTCGCTCAGTCTGCCTTTAAGCAGCGGGTCTACAGCTATTGCAGATGTCAGAGTGATGGATAGACTTGACACTATTATCATTGTGATCCTCAGCACTCAACAAGTAGTGGGTTAAATCATTGTAATGGCCCTCTCATATCCAACTATCTCCATCAGACTGTCACTGTTATCAGCCATAACTACTAGTACATTAGCATCTCTATGACAACAAAAGAGCATCCCATTATAAGAGCATCCCATTATACTCTATATATACAAAAGTATGTGGACACGCCTTCAAATGAGGGGATTCGACTATTTCAGCCACATCCGTTGCTGACAGGTGTATACAATTGCGCACACAGCCATGCAAACATTGTCAGTTGAATGGCTTTACTGAAGAGCTCACTGACTTTCAACGTGGCACCGTCATAGGATGCCACTTTTTCATCAAGTCAGTTCATCAAATTTCTGCCCTGCTAGAGCTGCCCTGGTCAAATGTAAGTGCTGTTATTGTAAAATGGAAACATCTAGGGGCAACAACGGCTCGCCACAAAGTGGTAGGCCACACAAGCTGATCTAGAAGAAAAAGAAACGCACACCTATTTAGGCGAGGTGCTGGCTAGCGGAGTAGAAAACTTGAAAATAAAAGAAAGCCGCACACACGCTCAGATGCAAAAATGTAATTATCAACGTTTCGACAGCCAAGCTGTCTTCATCAGGGTTACCAACATTTCGACGTTGGTAATTAAAATTTTGCATCTGAGCTCCTATAGCTCTTTTATTTTCAAGGCTACTCAAGCTGACAGAATGGGACCCCGAGTGCTGAAGTGTGTAGCACATAAAAATCACCTGTCCTCAGCTGCAACGCTCACTACCAAGTTCCAAACTGCCTCTGAAAGCAACGTCAACACAATAACTGTTGGTCAGGAGCTTCAGTAAATTCCTGGCCGAGCAACCAAACACAAGCCGAGTGTAACAGTACAACTTTACGTCCGTCCCCTCGCCCATACCCAGGCGCGAACCAGGGACCCTCTGCACACATCAACAACAGTCACCCACGAAGCATCGTTACCCATCGCTCCACAAAAGCCGCGGCCCTTACAGAGCAAGGGGAACTACTACTTCAAGGTCTCAGAGCAAGTGACGTAACCGATTGAAACGCTATTTAGCGCACACCGCTAACTAAGCTAGCCGTTTCACATCCGTTACACGAGCAACCAAACACAAGCCGAGCAACCAAACACAAGCCGAGCAACCAAACACAAGCCGAGCAACCAAACACAAGCCGAGCAACCAAACACAAGTGGTGTCCATACACATTTCACCTCACATGACCATTACGCACATGATGCATGGTGGGTGCAAAAACAATTTGTGCATCTCTCATCATTTGATATCAATGAGATGGGAACATGTAGTAGATACAGAAGATAATATATATTTACAAAATGACCAAGTAGGAGACCTGGAAGGCAAGATAAATCAAAAGTGATATATTCATGTAAGAAATGGTCTGATATCAAACTCTTGGATCACACCTTTTGGAGACACACACAAACGATGAATCCAACACAATTACATTCTCAATAATTGATTATCAATTCCCCCCAGGAGTCTTAACATGTTCGTTACCAATGTATCTCAGAGAGCTAATGTTGTGACACACGCACACTCTCTGCCCTTCTCTTCACGGTTATTACTGGCTGCGTCAGGCTCTTGGTCGGTGGGTCGTACATTGTGTACCCTGGTCGCTACACTGGCTGGCTGATCTAGAGCGGAGGGATGTCCAGTACCGGACTCACTCGTGTGCTCTACCCGCGTTCACGGTGTCACTGTCATGTCAACATTACGCACTAGTTTATTTTGCAAATGGCGATGCATCGTGTGAACTATGGTAGCTTGTAGGCATTACGCACAGTGCACACATAACGTAGGTGATGACATGACACGTGCTATTGTTGTTGTTGTCATTCATATAGCATATTTCATAGAACATCTGCCAATAAAACATATAATTGCACAACGGCTTGAACCATTAAACTATTACATGTCTGTCAGTTATCACAATTCTCTATGGTGATAGTCTTTTTTTGTGTGATGAGTCCATTCCCCTTTCCTCGCCCTCATCTGTCCTCTGTCTGCCGTATAATACTTGTGTCAGCAACATTGGCTTAATAAATATTATCACAGTCTGTGCCGGGAAAATTCAACCCTGGTCCCACACCCCCATAATACATGATATGATAGATGCAATATTGTTGCAACGCTGTGATACAGCACGCTAGCATATACTTACTAACTAACACAACATGATGGTTTGGTATGTTACAAAATTAGACATATTCGTGCTACTTACCCAGCATGCGCGTCCCAGAACTGCGTTTAGCCTACATTAGACAAGATAAGAGAGATTGGTGATACTGTCCTATCCTCTCGACAACCGTCAACAATCATGCGCTGTATTTAGATATTGGTTTGGTTACATAACTAAAGTCGCTAGGCCTACTCCTCCTAGAAAACCTTACGCATAGGCTGGCTGGATACAGAAGAGAACAACATTTGCGCGGCGGTTTTCATAGCGCTCGGTTGAAGACACTACAGCAGCATTCTCCGTAGTAACTTGTCTCGACAGCTAGGTGGAGAGCTACTTACAGTACTGCAGGCGAAGGCAACTAGGTTCAGCCGCGGAGTCGATGGTTATGGGCCGGGACATAATTATAATAATGCTGCAAATTTACCACAACTAATACCAATAATTGATTGTATTTTGAAAATAACAATAATTTCATACCTTGATTACATTGAGACATGATCACATACAAAATACATGTCCCTTTTTTAATTTGTGGTATGCTTGGGAACATATTTCCTAAATTAAACAAATGTGCAGCTGAATTCCTTGTCATTTAAAAAAAATGTTTTTACATAAACAAAATCCTGTTTTATTTTGTAATAAAAAATGGGGGAGGTGGGTTATCACTCGCGGGCCAGTTTTGTTTAGTTTATTTTGTAATTGTTTCTCAGCCAGCCAGGAAAAGGGAAAGTTCGGCTACATTGTTTCCTTCAGACTGATCAGATCATTCACTGTGCTCGAGAACGGTGAACGCCCCCCGCGAGGCTGCGTCATTCTGTCCCAAAACATTGTTGACAGCTAGGCTTTCTATTAGATTGCATCGTTGCGAGCTTCACTCGTAATAAATGATGAGCACATACGCCAGCAATCTCTTAGCAAAGGCAACTTTCATGAGAAAATGTATTCAGAAGCTATATGAGCAATTGGCCGAAATAATAAAATACCTCAACAGTTCAATGTGCATCTAAATGATTTTAAAAAGTAGCTAAAAACTTATGTTCACAAAATAGCCTAAATTATTTAGAAATACATAATGATATAAAAAAAAAACTAACAAAATGGCGACGAAATATCAAGCCTGGCTTTCTCTTGGCCCTTCTTTCCCAAGCAGTTACCTGTTTGCATATCTGAATTCGTTCCTTGCGCAACCCGGGCACGGTTGAAGTCAGAGCGGACTGAAGCCCATTCACAAAACGGGGGCTTCTGAGCGGAAAGCGCCCGTAGTAGAAGCACTGAGTAGAAGGTTACAGCAGTCTCAAACAAGCTGAAAGCAACACACGGCACACTCTTTCAGGAGCTCCAAGAGGCGGGAGAGAAGGGAGGGAGAGAAGGGTGATTGATGTGCGCTATGGGAGATCCAGTAGACTGTAAGCCTATACAGCCAAAGCCTACTGTTTTTTTTATTGTTTAGAAATTGTATTTCATTTGAAAAATGATCTCTATCGAGCATTATTGTGGTTGAATGTCAAATATTAGGCCTAAGGCTATTATTATGTTTACAAATAAAAACAATATATTTTTTGGTTTCATTCCCGCATACTCCACTTTGAAATGTATGGGACCATCTTGCATAGAATCTTCCTGAGAATGTTTATAGAGGTTTTCCCCCCCTCCTGTCATAACCATTGCAAACCTATAGGCCTAAATCCTAGGTCCATTGTCTTAAATCTATTTTAGGCCAACTATTCTCATCACCCACCATTCGGTTATCCAACTGTAGACTCTATTTATTTTGTGTGTATATATATATATATATATTTTTTAATCAGACTGGTTCTAAATAAGACCACCTAGCTCTAAAAGAAATGTGGATGACATCTGGATTTGGGCAAACGATGCGCATATTTGAGCTCTCTACGTAACATCCTTCGTCTACAAACCAAAATGGCGACTACCACGGATTTAGCACGGTGACAGTTCGACCGAAATTGTGCAACTCTTCAGTGTTCTCAAAATAGCCCTGAACCGTCTAAAACTACATGACCTTGCCTATTTGGATCTTAATTTGGAATTTGATGAATTAATTGGTTGGTAAATTATTGTTGTGTACCTACAGTTGTTGTAGTCTTGCTGCAGTGTAACGTTACTGTAAAACAAGGATGCATGGTGCAGTGTCTTGCTAGCAGATATCTAGCTAGCTAATGCAAGGTTAACTAGCTATTGAGTTTAGATTACATTGCTCGTCCTAATAACATAATAATTATTTTACAGTGAAGGTCGCCCCTGCAATAGTACAGATGGCACCAGTGTAACTGTAAACTGACCTGGGTTTATGTATTTATTCATGTTCCAGACCATGGCCCTTCACAGACTATCCTTGAGATTACGACAAACGGTGAGTCCATGGTGCAAGATTCCATGACGTTAATAGCTTTATTTATTATATTTAACTAGGCAAGTCAGTTAAGAATCAATTCTTATTTAAAATGATGGCCTACCAAAAGGCAAAAAGGCCTCCTGTGGGGACGGAGGCTGGAATTAAACTAATATATATATATATATATATATATGTATGACAAAACACATCACGACGAGAGACAACACAACACTACACAAAGAGAGACCTAAGAAAACAACACAGCAAGGCAGCAACACATGACAAATCAACATGGTAGCAGCACAAAACATGGTACAAACATTTTTGGGCACAGACAACAGCACAAATTGGCAAGAAGGTAGAGACAACAATACATCACACAAAGCAGCTACAACTGTCGGTAAGTGTCTGATTGATTAATAGATTGAAGAGAGCTTGAGGCTTGCACTAATACTATAGTCCCTTATACCTAATTGTTATGTGCTGACTCTCAACTCTCATTTCCATTACACATAAGTCATTGGACGAAGGCATCTTCTGTATGGGGATGTTTAGTTAAGAGCCCCAACACTCAGTCTGAACATTAACATGCATCGCTTCCTTAGCTTTTATATCAGCGAGAAACAATACAAAAATAAATACAGTACCAGTCAAAAGTTTGGACACACCTACTCATTCCAGGGTTTTTCTTTATTTGTACTATTTTCTACATTTTAGAATAATAGTGATGACATCAAAACAATGAAAAGCTCAAAGCTCTGCACACTTGCCATTCTCTCAACCAGCTTCATGACATGGTCACCTGGAATGCATTTGAATCGAGAGGTGTACCTTGGTAAAAGTTTATTTGTGGAATTTCTTTCCTTAATGCGTTTTTATTGAATTGTATTTATTTCACCTTTATTTAACCAGGTAGGCTAGTTGAGAACAGGTTCTCATTTGCAACTGTGACCTGGCCAAGATAAAGCATAGCAGTGTGAACAGACAACACAGAGTTACACATGGAGTAAACAATTAACAAGTCAATAACACAGAGAAAAAAAGGGGAGTCTATATACAATGTGTGCAAAAGGCATGAGGAGGTAGGCGAATAATTACAATATTGCAGATTAACGCTGGAGTGATAAATGATCAGATGATCATGTACAGGTAGAGATATTGGTGTGCAAAAGAGCAGAAAAGTAAATAAATAAAAACTGTGGGGATGAGGTAGGTGAAAATGGGTGTGCTATTTACCAATAGATTATGTACAGCTGCAGCGATCGGTTAGCTGCTCAGCTAGCTGATGTTTGAGGTTGGTGAGGGAGATAAAAGTCTCCAACTTCAGCGATTTTTGCAATTCGTTCCAGTCACAGGCAGCAGAGTACTGGAACGAAAGGCGGCCGAATGAGGTGTTGGCTTTAGGGATGATCAATGAGATACACCTGCTGGAGCGCGTGCTACGGATGGGTGTTGCCATCGTGACCAGTGAGCTGAGATAAGGCGGAGCTTTGCCGAGCATGGCCTTGTAGATGACCTAGAGCCAGTGGGTCTGGCGACGAATATGTAGCGAGGGCCAGCCGACTAGAGCATACAGGTCGCAGTGGTGGGTGGTATAAGGTGCTTTAGTGACAAAACGGATGGCACTGTGATAAACTGCATCCAGTTTGCTGAGTAGAGTGTTGGAAGCAATTTTGTAGATGACGTCGAGGATCGGTAGGATAGTCAGTTTTACGAGGGTAAGTTTGGCGGCGTGAGTGAAGGAGGCTTTGTTGCGGAATAGAAAGCCGATTCTTGATTTGATTTTCGATTGGAGATGTTTGATATGGGTCTGGAAGGAGAGTTTACAGTCTAGCCAGACACCTAGGTACTTATAGGTGTTCACATATTCAAGGTTGGAACCATCCAGTGTGGTGATGCTAGTCGGGCATGCGGGTGCAGGCAGCGATCGGTTGAAAAGCATGCATTTGGTTTTACTAGCGTTTAAGAGCAGTTGGAGGCCACGGAAGGAGTGTTGTATGGCATTGAAGCTCGATTGGAGGTTAGATAGCACAGTGTCCAATGACGGGCCGAAAGTGTATACAATGGTGTCGTCTGCGTAGAGGTGGATCAGGGAATCACCCGCAGCAAGAGCAACATCATTGATATATACAGAGAAAAGAGTCGGCCCGAGAATTGAACCCTGTGGCACCCCCATAGAGACTGCCAGAGGACCGGACAACATGCCCTCCGATTTGACACACTGAACTCTGTCTGCAAAGTAATTGGTGAACCAGGCAAAGCAGTCATCTGAAAAACCGAGGCTACTGAGTCTGCCGATAAGAATATGGTGATTGACAGAGTCGAAAGCCTTGACAAGGTCGATGAAGACGGCTGCACAGTACTGTCTTTTATTTAAGCCAATCAGTTAGGTAACCCTATTTGGTAAAAGACCAAGTTGAATTGCTGCAAAGAAACCACTACTAAATGACACCAATAAAAAGAAGAGACTTGCTTGGGCCAAGAAACATGAGCAATGGACATTAGACTTGTAGAACTCTGTCCTTTTTGGTCTGATGAGTCCAAATTTGAGATGTTTGGTTGCATCCGCCATGTCTTTGTGAGATGCAGAGTAGGTGAACGGATGATCTGTGTGGTTCCCACCGTGAAGCATGGAGGTGTGGGGGGGGCTTTGCTGGTGACACTGTTGGGGATTTATTTAAAATTCAGGGCACACTTAACCAGCATGGCTACCACAGCATTCTGCAGTGATACACCATCCCATCTGGTTTGAGCTTAGTGGGACTATCATTTGTTTTTTAACAGGACAATGACCCAACACACCTTCAGGTTGTGTAAGGGCAATTTGACCAAGAGGGAGAGTGATAGAGTGCTGCATCAATGACCTGGCCAAAACACAATCGCCTGGCCTCAACCCAATTAAGATGGTTTGGGATGAGTTGGACCACAGAGTGAAGGAAAATCAGCCAACAAGTGCTCAGCATATGTGGGAACTCCTTCAAGACTGTTGGAAAAGTATTCCAGGTGAAGCGGTTTGAGAGTGCCTAGAGTGTGCAACGCTGTCACCAAGGCAAAGGGTGGCTACTTTGAAGAATCTCAAATATAATTTAACACCTTTTTTGGTAACCACATGATTCCATGTGTTATTTCATAGTTTTGATGTCTTCACTATCATTCTACAGTGTCGAAAATAGTGAAAATAAAGAGCCTTGAATGAGTAATCGTGTCTAAACATTTGACTTGTACTATATACATATACACTTGTACTGTGTGTGTGTGTGTGTACATACATACATTGGGGCAAAAAGGATTTAGTCAGCCACCAATTGTGCAAGTTCACCCACTTAAAAAGATGAGAGGCCTGTAAATTTCATCATAGGTACACTTCATAGGTACAATACTTATTTTCCACCATAATTTGCAAATCAATTCATTAAAAATCCTACAATGTGATTTTCTGGATGTATTTTTCTAATTTTGTCTGTCATAGTTGAAGTGTACCTATGATAAATTACAGGCCTCATCTTTTTAAGTGGGAGAACTTGCACAATTGGTGGCTGACTAAATACTTTTTCCCCCTACTGTATATTGTTAAGCACCTTTTTATAGGGTTAGTATTCCCACATTATAGCGCGGGTTTACAGAAGACCCGGACCGGACCACCTGTGCTATTAAGCATGCTCTGATCCCCTGTGTGTAATGGAAGAAGGCTGCCAGAAACGTGTTGTCACTGAAAAATACTGCATCTGTGATAAAGCCGGTGCAGCTGCCCACTGCACTGAGGCTAGGAAACACTGTCACCACCGATAAATCCATGATAATTGAGAATTTCAATGAGCATTGTTCTAGGGTTGGCCGTGCTTTCCACCTGGCTACTCCTACCCGGGTCAACAGCCTTGCACCCCAACAGCAACTTGCCCAAGCTTCCCCATTTGTCATTCACCCAAATCCAGACAGCTGATGTTCTGAAAGAGCTGCAAAATCTGGACCCCTACAAATCAGCCGGGCTAGACCGTCTGGACCCTCTCTAAAATGATGTTGAAATTGTTGCAACCCCTATTACTAGCCTGTTCAACCTCTCTTTTGTATCGTCTGAGATCCCCAAAGATTGAAAAGCTGCCGCGGTCATCCCCCTCTTCAAAGGGGGAGACACTAGACCCAAACTGCTACAGACCTATATCTATTATACCCTGCCTTTCTAAGGTCTTCGAAAGCCAAGTTAAACACATCACCGACCATTTCGAATCCCAATATCATAACCACCATCAATAAGAGACAATACTGTGCAGCTGTATTCATCGACCTGGCCAAGGCTTTCGTCTCTGTCAATCACCACATTCTTATCGGCAGACTCAACAGCTTCGGTTTCTCAAATGACTGCCTCGCCTGTTTCACCTACTTCTCAGACAGAGTTCAGTGTGTCAAATCGGAGGGTCTGTTGTCCTGACATCTGGCAGTCTATGGGGGTGCCACAGAGTTCAATTATTGGGCTGACTCTTTTCTCTGTATACATCAATGATGTCTCTCTTGCTGCTCCCTCACTAACTTTAAGCACCAGCTATCAGAGCAGATCACTGCACCTGTACATAGCCCATCTGTAAATAGCCCATCCAACTACCTCATCACCCGTACTGTTATTTTTATTTTTTATTTTGCTCCTTTGCATCCCAGTATCTCTACTTGCACACCAATTTTCTGCACATCTATCACTCCAGTGTTTAATTGCTATATTGTAATTATTTCTCCACTATGGCCTATTTATTGCCTTTACCTCCCTTATCTTACCCCATTTGCGCACACTGTACTTTTTTCTATTGTATTATTGACTGCATGTTTGTTTATTCCATATGTAACTCTGTTGTTTGCGTCGCACTGCTTGGCTTTATCTTGGCCAGGTCGCAGTTAAAAATGAGAACTTCTTCTCAACTAGCCTAACTGGTTAAATACAAATATACAGCAGTGGAGGTCGCTGAGGGGAGGCCGGTTCATAATAATGACTGGAAAGGAGCTAATGGAATGGCATTAAACGCATGGAAACCATGTTTTATTTATTTGATACCATTCCACTTATTCCATTCCAGCCATTACCACGAGCCTGTCCTCCCCAATTAAGGTGCCACCATCCTCCTGTGGTGTACAGTATGTGTATATTTTGCATTTGTTAAATTATTTTGATGTGATATAAAAGTAAAGATCTTTATTTTTCTAGTATCGCATTTGAGAATCGTTTGGCGTTTTAGATGGAGGTTTTGGCTGCATTGGGTTTGTCAGTTTCCATGTGATCAATGCATTTTGAAAAGTCAGCACTATACATATACAGTACATGTCTTTCTGGAGATGTCTTTCTGGTACTAGTAAAATTGTGTTTTGTGCTTCACCACTGTACTGTAGTTCATTCTAACAGTCCTACATTTTAGAACACTGCTGTACTTAGGCGTACACGTTTTGGACTATGATAGACGCTCTACACCTGCCTCTTACCTGTGGAATGTGATGATGTCACGGACAGGTAGCGCAGGTGCGGCCGCTCCATGGCAGTGGGTGTGGCCAGCAGCAGGAGGCGGTTGGCATGGAGACGAGACCGGAGACATTCTCCGTCTTCAGAACACAGGAGAACGACCCGGTAGGTGGAAGAATCAACCACACTTTATTCTGTAGCACTAGGATTTACAGAGTAGACCTACAAAAATCCACCATAGCCTGATCCCAGATCATGACTTGTAGCCTTTCATAGCTCTATAGAGCTACATTTGGTGCCTGGCAGAAATTGTCTCTAGAAATAACTTTAGTATGGAGTGATCTATTTTTTTTTGTGGAGGGTACTGATGTTTCATCTCTCTCTGTCCCCAGGCCTGTCAGTCAGAACAGCACCTAGGGCAGTACTACACTGTGCCCCCCTCCCACTTCCACACTGTCTTCCCCCATGGCCTGCCTCCACGATACCAACAACAGGTTGTGTGTGTGTGTGTGTGTGTGTGTGTGTGTGTGTGTGTGTGTGTGTATTACAGTATGACTGACTGTCTGTACCCGTGTCCAGGTGAAGACGTTTAACGAGGGCTGTGTGATGGTGAGGCAGCCTGCTCTGGAGCTGATATCTCACCTGAAGAGAGCTGACTACAGCAAGCCCACCCTGCGCTACCTACTCTGTATCCTACCCTACCAGTTACATCTGATCACACCTCGGTGTACCTTTACACATTTAATATACAGTCGTGGCCAAAAATGTTGAGAAAGGCACAGATATTAATTTCCACAAAGTTTGCTGCTTCAGTGTCTTTAGATATTTTTGTCAGATGTTACTATGGATACTGAAGTATAATT
The DNA here is from genome assembly GCF_023373465.1 of Oncorhynchus keta. Classification (NCBI taxonomy): domain Eukaryota; kingdom Metazoa; phylum Chordata; class Actinopteri; order Salmoniformes; family Salmonidae; genus Oncorhynchus; species Oncorhynchus keta. The sequence continues at coordinate 678,980 of NW_026290769.1, read as the reverse complement.
ACAAGCATTTCATACGTGTCAAAGGCTTTTATTGACAATTACATGAAGTTGATGCAAATAGTCAATATTTGCAATGTTGGCCCTTCTTTTTCAAGACCTCTGCAATTCGCCCTGGCATGCTGTCAATTAACTTCTTGCATAATCATAAGCATTGCATAATCAATGCTTGGAGTTTGTCAGAATTTGTGGGGTTTTGTTTGTCCACCTGCCTCTTGAAGATTGACCACAAGTTCTCAATGGGATAAAGGTCTGGGGAGTTTCCCAAAATATCAATGTTTTGTTCCCCGAGCCACTTAGTTATCACTTTTGCCTTGTGGCAAGGTGCTCCATCATGCTGGAAAAGGCATTGTTCGTCACCAAACTGTTCCTGGATGGTTGGGTGAAGTTACTCTCGGAGGATGTGTTGGTACCATTCTTTATTCATGGCTGTGTTCTTAGGCAAAATTGTGAGTGAGCCCACTCCCTTGGCTGAGAAACAACCCCACACATGAATGGTCTCAGAATGCTTTACTGTTGACTGTTTTTTCCGGATGTCCCAAACAATCGGAAAGGGGATTGATCAGAGAAAATGACTTTACCCCAGTCCTCAGCAGTCCAATCCCTTTACCTTTTGCAGAATATCAGTCTGTCCATTATGTTTTTCCTGAAGAGAAGTGGCTTCTTTTGCTGCCCTTCTTGACACCAGGCCATCCTCCAAAAGTCTTCGCCTCACTGTACATACAGATGCACTCACACCTGTCTGCTGCCATTCCTGAGCAAGCTCTGTACTGGTGGTGCCCTGATCCCGTAGCTGAATCAACTTTAGGAGACGGTCCTGGCACTTGCTGGACTGTCTCGGGTGCCCAGAATCTTTCTTCACAACAATTGAACCGCTCTCCTTGAAGTTCTTGATCATCCGATAAATGGTTGATTTTGGTGCAATCTTACTGGCAGCAATATCCTTGCCTGTGAAGCCCATTTTGTGCAAAGCAATGATGACGGCACGTGGTTTCTTGCAGGTAAGCATGGTTGACAGAAGAAGAACAATGATTCCAAGCACCACCCTCAGTTTGAAGCTTCCAGTCTGTTATTTGAACTCAATCAGCATGACAGAGTGATCTCCAGCCTTGTCCTCGTCAACACTCACACCTGTGTTAACGAGAGAATCACTAACATGATGTCAGCTGGTCCTTTTGTAGCAGGGCTGAAATGCAGTGGAAATGTTTTTTTTTGTGATTCAGTTCATTTGCATGGCAAAGAGGGACTTTGCAATTCATTTCAATTCATCTGATCACTCTTCATAACATTCTGGAGTATATGCAAATTGCCATCATACAAACTGAGGCAGAAAACTTTGGAAATTAATATTTGTGTCATTCTCAAAACCTTTGGCCACAACTGTACACACAGTTATCCCCGTACCTCTCTATGACCTGTGTTGTCTACCTGTATTGTGTTGAATTATGTTGGTGACCTTGACTGGTTGTGTAGATGGTGTGAAGGGCAGTGGGAAGACCATGTCTCTCTGTCATACTGTCCACTACTGCTCCACACAGGGATGGCTAGTACTACACATACCAGATGGTGAGTAACACACACACACCCCGACATGGCATATACACAGACACACAAAATAATGATGATGATAATAATGATTGTGATAATAATCTCCTCTCTATAGCCCACCTGTGGGTGAAGAACTGTAAGGAGCTGTTGCCCTCCTCCTACCACGCCTCCCGCTTTGACCAGCCAATACAGGCCTCCAACTGGCTACGCAACTTCAGAACCACCAATGAACACTTCCTCTCCAAGGTAGCTCCTCCTCCTCAGATAGATAGTGAGCTCCAGGTACAGTGCCAGTCAAACAAGTTCTCAAAGTGGAAGAAACGTTTTATTTTTTTAATAATATTATGATTTGAGTTAATACATGTCAATCACCTTTGGCAGTAATTACAGCTGTGAGTCTTTCTGGGTAAGTCTCAGAGCTTTGCACACCTGGATTGTACAATATTTGCCTATTATTATTTTTAAAAACATTGTCAAGCTCTGTGAAGTTGGTTGTTGATCATTGCTAGACAGCCATTTTCAAGTATTGCCATAGATTTTCAAGCTGATTGTAAGTCAACACTATAACTAGGCTACTCAGGAATATTCAATGTCATCTTGGTAAGCAATTCCAGTGTATATTTGGCTTTGTTTGTTTCCCAGTGTCTGTTTCATTTTTTCCTTAACTCAAGAGGCCTTGCCGATGACAAGCATACCCATAACATGATGCAGCCCCCACCATTCTTTAAAATATGACATGATACTCAGTGATGTGTCTGTTGTGTTGGATTTACCTCAAACATCAATAATAGCTCCACCATACTCAAAGGGATATTCAATGTCTGTTTTATTTGTATATTTACCCAACTACCAATAGGTGCCCTTTGTGAACCATAGGAAAAGCTCCCTGGCCTTTGGTTGAATCTGTGCTTGAAATTCATTGTTTTACTTGGGAACCTGACTGATAATTGTGTGTGTGGGGTACAGAGATGTCATTTGAAATACTATTGCACACAGTTGTTAAGCATATTTTTACTCCTTGAGGCATCCTGTATTTGTGACTGTCTCGCCTTGTTGTTTTAGATCAAGTTGAGGCAGCGGTACGTGTGGACTAAGAGAGAGAGCACTGAGGAGGGACGGCCACTAGGGGAGCTGGTGGACATGGTGAGTCCAGTGTCAACGTGCCCTTTATTAAGGCGTCAGCATCCTTCAGTTTGGCCGAACTTGGCTAGGCGAACCGAATGAGTGTGCTCGCATGCTCCCTTAAAAGACCTTCACTTGAAAAATGTTAATAGTGTTAATAATGCTGTTTGTCCATTTTTGAGATGCCGTAGTCAGAATTAATCTAAAATAACTTAATCTGTTATGACGTTTTTGCCAAGGAGATCTTAGTCATGCAATTGTATATCTTACTAAGATGTATTGTGCAGTATTTTTCTATGAAAAAATGTGCATGAAAACAAGTAATCTCTTGTTGAATGACAAAGACTTTATTGCAGAATCCCTACTGTTTACCAATCACCAACGAAGGGGCGTAGACTTCAGCTACCGACTTTGGCTTGCTTCCAGAAAAAAATGAACACAAACATCACAATGTCATAATATATGCTCAAACTGTTCCGACCTGTTTTGGCTGGGAATCATGTGGACGCCTTGCGTCTGGGCTCCAGTTCTGAAACATAATTGGTTCAGTGCACTTCTCTTAAGAATCTCATACCATGTACCATTGTTAAGCTGTGTTTTTTTCACCCCAGGGAGTGTCTCGTGTGAAGAGCAGCAGTGATGTGGTGGGGGCAGTTCTAAAGGAGCTGAGGCTACAGGCTGGGGGGACAGAGGGGGGCTTCAGGCTGGCTGTGGCTGTTGATGGAGTCAACGGTCTCTGGGGAAGGACCACACTCAAGAAGGAGGACAAGAGCCCTGTACTAATACATTCATTCACCTCACTGTGGATCTATAAAAAAATATATGTTGATTTCTATTGCTTCCATTTTTGTCTTTGTAATTTCTGTGTAAAGATTTCTTACTTAACTGACCTGTCTCTTTCTCTCCCCTCCATTTCATCCTCTTTTCCCTACTCTCTACTTTTTCTGTGTCTCTCTCTCCTCTCCCCTGTCTGTCAGGTGGCTCCAGAGGAGTTGACGTTGGTTCATAACTTGAGGAAGATGATCAACAATGACTGGGTGAGAACTGCATGGTGGTTATTCTCTGTGTCTAAAAGACATTAGAAAATGACATGATTGTGATTTACACCACCACCCCTATCTCTCTCTCCTCAGTGTGGAGGGGCGGTCATCGCCACTCTGTCTCAGACAGGATCTCTCTACGCTCCAAGCTCTGCCTACCTGCCCCAGGAGCTGCTGGGAGAGGTCAGGAGTCATGATTACATCCTGGTTAATGTTATATGTCCAGTCCAAAAACTACCTCTAACCCTTGGTGTCTATTGATCTGGGCTAACAAGGGAATGATCTAGATGTTTTTGGACAAGACCCTTCTGATGTGTTTACATGCATCATCAGTCAAATAGAAACAGAAGTGCACCTATTAAAAACATCCTTATCCTATGTGTTCCTCCTACAGGAGGGCTTTGACAGCATGGACCCGTTTGTCCCAGTACCAGTCTCCCTCTACAGTGAGAAGGAGTTTGAGAGCTGTTACCTCTACTACCTGGACCGCCACTGGCTACAACACCCACACAGTAAGAGATATTCACTTTCACCACTGTTTGTGATGGTTTAGATTATGACATGTTGAACTGATTGAGAGATTTCTCTATAAAGGTCAGACAGAGGAAGGGAAGAAAGAACTGATCTTCCTCAGCAACAGAAACCCTTCTGTACTGGAGAGACTGTGTGCCTTCCTGTAACATCACACGTGGGCCCACACCCTCCCACTCACACACACCCATAATCATGGACAAACCATAGAGATAGATAGAGGACTCGTCTTTATATCTGTGCCAGCATGGGCAGCGCCATTGAGGCTACAACCCATAGGAATCCCCACTCAGTTGACTACTTTGACTACTATAAGATGGTGGAAGCCTTCGATGGTGCTGCCCACGCAACATCAAGGCCACTAGCGGCCTCTATCATTCTCTATGGGACAACCGCCAATACAGACTCATACATAACTGCAATGTTATAATCCATGTATATGTGTGTGTCCCTCCATAAATTATTCTGTTGTGATGCATGATAGTGTCTTTTTCATAATAAAAATGTACATGAAAAACAGTCAGATCTCATGTTCTATTATGAGCCAATAAAGCTATTCTCTTCATGGTGAAAAGTTAGTAGTGATGTTTGTCCTTTGAATATAGACAGTATCTGACAATGCACTTAATTACAACAAACAACTTCTTTTAAAGTCAATACATTTTTATTTGACCAAATCAAAGGGTTAAAAAGCCTCAAGGCTTTTGAATACAGTTTAGTGGTAGATGTAGACCGGTATGGTCAAGTGAAGATGTTACTCTGCCTCATTACTAGTGTCCTCACGAGAGCACCAGACCACATTTCTGGGACTGTAGAGCATCAGGGCACCTTCGTCAGTGAGGGTGAGGTGACCTCTTTGTGCATTGTTGGGCCGGTCGATGTTACAGTAGACGGGTATGAGGATGCAATGATGTTCAGATCACCTCTCGTTCTCTGTAGAGCTCCAGGGTACCTTTGTCAGTGAGGGTGAGGTGACCTTTTAGTGTATTGTTGCAACGGCTAGTGTTACTTACCCAAATGGGATGGTCCTGTGTGGTGTAGATGACCAGGTTGCCATCCTGTTGGAGGATGAGCCTCTGAGCATCTTTATTCTCAGTGTTTGATGCCCAGACAACCTGACCCCAACCGTAGAGCTCGGTCTGCAAAGAGAAAATTAATTAGCATACTAACATATTAGACAAAGATGACCTCTGTTCAGGATGCCTCTGTTCTGTACTGATTGTTGCATTCCCAACCTCCACTTATAAATGATTACTTAAAAAATAAATAATTAAGTTATAGGGTGATAATATTTCCCAAATTATTTTTCAATATTCGTGGCAAGTGTTCGTCAGCTAAATAAAAATATTAGGGGTGTGCATCTATCCCATTCAAGACGATTTGATACGTATATCTAGATATTTGGTTTCCATATGATACAGGAATGATACGCTTTCATTTGAAACAATTTGGTGCGACTTGATTAGAGAATGAATCAATGTAAATCGATGCACTAAGATTTGTTTCATTTTCTATTCTAAATTAAAATCTGCAATTTGTAACATATCAATCGAAATGTATGATGGACATCCACAAATGAATACACACATTGGGAAACGTAACATATCAGTGGTGACCCGTCATTCAGGGCAGGTGGGGCAGAGCCTGTTTTGCATGTTATTTTGGCATTAATACATATCAGTTTGCAAACAATATTTAAAAAATATATATATAAAAATTGAGTTAATAAATCCGCATACAAACATGGTCTCTTTTTTTGCTTTCTTGAGTAAGGCAGCTTCAAAATGCAGGTGTTTCAGCCTAGCTCAGTACTTTCTGTGGTGGTGGAGTAGCCATCGGAAAATACAAAGCTTAGGGGTTGGTAATGTTCTCTAGTTGTGCTGTGATTGGCTCAGTGTTCTGTCACTCAGGGAGACCTCACATTCAAGCCCCATGGGTGCTGCCATAGAGTTACATTAGAAGTGGCCATCCAAGAAGGCTCAATGTCATTGGCCAAAGATAATTAGTCAAATCACGTTATGTCTACCGTAGCTTTGATTGGACTGATCATGTCAACATCATACTTTAGACAAACAGTCTTCATGAATCACAGTGACAATCTGCTAGCAAATCCTTGTCGTATGAAGATAAATTCTAGATAAAAATGTATTGGTGCTCATCGGCCATTTGACATAAACATTATACAACAAGTTTTAAATTGCAAATTCAACAATGAGTGGTTTGGAATGAATCGGTGGCTAACTGCAAACGTTGCAAAGCAATCACTAGCCTGCTATTCAGTGGAGAGGGTGTTTGGTCCAAGTCTGGGTTTAAGGGTCTCTAATTCCAAGCTTAAAAGGATAAACATTCAACACCATATGCCAGAAAAGTTTGAATACATTGGCCATGCTGTCAATCCAACATGCCTTCTGCCCCGTTCAAAACTACTGGAAACTTGGAAATCTCAGACTTTAATGAGTTCAAGACAACTGGAAACTGAAAAAAAACAAGCTCAGACTGGGAAAAAATGTTTTGAACAGTCGTTCAACTCGGAATTCAAAGTTCTGAACTCGGGCCTCTATCTAGAGCTCCGACCTGAAGATCACTGACGTCATGATTCAACCTTGTTTTTTTTCGAGTTCCCAATTGTCTTGAAAGCACCATAAATCCAGAGAATGCCAGACTTTGATGACAAAGTTTGATGAAAAATTTGCCCAAAAGGACCGCCGCGCCACCTTCCTGTTCAAGTGAGCACGGCACAACAAGGGGAGTCCAAAAATGTCTTGTTTGCTGCTGCATAAATGATGTAAAATGCCAGGGAGAAATGTATACTGTAGCTAAGAAAGTACTACTAGGTGTATTTTGTGTAGTAAGCTGTTAGTAGCCCATGTGACTCACCCTAATATTTTTGGTCCCTTCCCCCCCTACTGTTCTGACTTGGTGGTGCACATGTTTATAGCCTGTTTTAGAGAAATGTAATCATTGAATATTGTAAGAGCTTTCATTGTCTGCTTATATGCCCCCTTTATCCTACGGTACTGACTTGGTGTACAGGGAGAATGCTGTAAGAACGGCCCATGTTCTGAATTCTGTGGCTGTACATTTCAAAAGTGCTGAACAAATAGCTATACTGACTACGTCAGTCCTAGATCGCTCATTAATGTCGTAATCGAAATTACGGATTGCCTCTTATCCGCTCGTTGTCCCCTTATGCCATAGTTTGTACAACTCAATTGTCAGTAGAAACCACATTTGTTTAAGCAAGTCAGCCATAACAGCTATGTTTTTTTAAAGGCAGTAAATGAGAATGAATTAACTGTGTCGCTGCCAGACAAGGCTCCACTGATAGCCAGGTGTAGCAGTGATAATGATTTACTCCATTGTGCTGAAAAGAAAGCTCTGCTGTTGGGACAGTTTTATGTAGTAGTTTTTATGCTTTAACAGTTTGTCACCGTTATATAGTGCAATTTGTGTATTGCTTAGTGTTGTGTAGTGACTTTGCTGTCATGCATCTAAAGCATTTTTTGTTGGTTCAACCATCAAGATTTACATGCTAAAATCGCCTCTGCATATCATACTAAATGCAGTGTCTCGGATTTACATACAGAATAATACCAAATGCGCGGAGACCACATTGAGTGGGGTGGTAGATTCCTAGTCTCCATTATTGCTCAGCTCAGGTGCCTATAGAGACATACATAATTTACACGCACACACGCACAGATCCAGCTCAGAGAGGCCTAGCCCATGATCTCCACCAGCAGCAGATATTCATTTAGAATGGGAAATGAATGTGTTTATGCAACAAATGTTAGTGCATAAAATCATATCGCATCAAACTGAACATCATTCATTTGTTCTCTAATCAAACCGTATCGTTTCAAACTAAAACATAATTTATGCGTCCTATTGGAGCCCATGTATATAGATAGGCCTACGTATCGAATCATCTTAAACAGGAAAGATGTAACGTACGTTGTTTGAAGGAGACCAATGCATAGCGTTATTTGTGGTCATCGTATTTATTTGAATGAGAACCAGCAACAAAATAAAAGTGAAACCAAAACGAAGGTACCGTTCTGTAGGCTACAAGAGCTGTACAAAAACAACATCCCACAAACTTAAGGTGGCCAAAGTATGATTCCCAATCAGAGACAGCAATAGACAGCTGTCCCTGATTGAGAACCATACCTGGCCAAAACATAGAACTAAAGAACAGAGTTTCCCATCCGAGTCACACCCTGACCAACCAAACAGAGAATAAAAAGATCTCTACGGTCAGGGCATGACAAAATCCTTAATATATACTGATTGTTTAAAGAAAACTACCAAAGCTACATCTGATCATGAACCTGGACAATAAAAATATAAGTCCATTCAGCAGGTAATTAAATGAGAAAGCTATCCATTCCTGGTGCTTTTTCTCCAAGCGAATGTTTTAAAATAATCTAATATTTCCTTTTTGGTGGTCTCTGTTTTTAGTGATTTATTTTTCATCTGCTGATAATTGCTTCAGGGTTGTTGAGTCTAAGAAGGCTATAGGATTCGTCCAACTGTTTAATTCTGATTTATATCAATTTCCATAAAGCTTTTAAAACTTATGGCTGCAGGGGCAGTATTGATTAGCTTGGATGAAAGGTGCCCAGAGTAAACGGCCTGCTCCTCAGTCCCAGTTGCTAATATATGCATATTATTATTAGTATTGGATAGAAAACATTCTGAGTTTAGAAAACTGTTTGAATGATGTCTGTGAGTATGACATAACTCATATGGCAGGCAAAAACCTGAGAAGAAATCCAAACAGGAAGTGGGAAATCTGAGCACATTTCACATGATAGCGACCTGCGTTCCATAGCTTCTCTACAGACATAGGAATTCTCCGGTTGGAACTTTATTGAAGATTTATGATAACAACATCCTAAAGATTGATTCGATACTTAGTTTGACAAGTTTCTTCGACCTTTAATATAACTTTTTAAAGTTTTCATCCGACGTTCGGATGGACCTGGACGAGCGTTTGGATTTGTGTACTAAACGTGCTAACAAAAGTAGCTACTTGGACATAAATAATGGACATTATCGAACAAATCAAGCATTTATTGTGGAACTAGGATTCCTGGAGGTGCACTCTGATGAAGATCGTCAAAGGGAATATTTATAATGTGATTTCTGATTTCTGTTGACTCCAACATGGCGGATGATTTTATTTATTTTCTGAGCACCGTCTCAGATTATTATATGGTTTGCTTTTTCCGTAAATTTTTTTTGAAATTTGACACAGCGGTTGCATTAAGGAGAGGTATACCTATATTTCCATGTCTAACAATTGTATTTATCAATATTTATGAGTATTTCTGTAAAATGATGTGGCTCTCTGCAATATCACCGTATGTTTTTGGAACTAGTGAACGTAACATGCCAATGTATACTGAGATTTTTTAAATATAAATATGAACTTTATCAAACAAAACATACATGTCCTATGAGTGTCATCTGACGAAGATCATCAAAGGTTAGTGATTCATTTTATCTCTTTGTGCTTTTGGTGACTCCTCTCTTTGGCTGGAAAAATGGCTGAATCTTTCTGTGAGTTGGTGGTGACCTAACTAAATTGTTTGTGGTGCATTCGCTGTAAAGCCTATTTGAAATCAGACACTGTGGTGGGATTAAGAACAATATTACCTTTAAAACAGTATAAGATACATGTATGTTTGAGGAATTTTAATTATGAGATTTCTGTTTTGAATTTGGCGCCCTGCACTTTCACTGGCTGTTGTCATATCAATCCCGTTAATGGGATTGCAGCCCTAAGAAGTTATTAAAATTGTCATTATTTGAATTGTTATTTCTAATTAACATGAATTTGTATCTTTATCTTTTACAATTATAACTGGTTTAGCGTGTATTTGTTGTGAGATATTTACCCGGATTATTTTCCATTAAGTAGTATGCTTTATTTGAGTTGTTGGCTCTCTTCAAAAGTAAAAGATCGTATTCCTGCTTAAATTCAGAAATGTTATTTTCTTCTTTACCTTGTAATTATTTTTTTATGGTATTTTTCTAAGATTGTGATTCTTTCATTTTAATTTCTAAATCAGATTTAACTTTTTGCAGAGTATGAGATTATCATTCCCCTAATGTTTAAAAAAAACATGAATTTAACTAGGCAAGTCAGTTAAGAACACATTCTTATTTACAATGATGGCATAGTTGGTTAACTGCCTTATTCAGGGGCAGAAAAACAGAATTTTACCTTGTCAGCTCGGGGATTCGATCTAGCAACCTTTCGGTTACTGGCCCAACGCTCTAACAACTAGGCTACCTGCCACCCCAATGTACACCTTAGGGCTAGGCCCCTATTTTCTCCACTTCCTGTCTGACTGACGTGCCCAAAGTAAACTGCCTGTTACTCAGACCCAGAAGCCAAGATATGCATATAATTGGTAGCATTGGATAGAAAACACTTTGAAGTTTGTAGAATTTTAAAAATAATGCACGAGACTATAGCAGAATTGATATGGTAGGAGGAAAAACCAACCAGAATAGATTGTTTTTAGATCCCATGCTCTTCCATTACAACGATATAGGGACAATGTTAAATCCGGCTCCCAGATTGCAATTCCTTGCACTAGATGTCAAAAGTATTTGTTCAAGGTTTCAAGCTTGTTTCTTCCCAAACAGGAAGAATTTGTAGTGTTGGCACCGGGAGTCACACTTGGAAATCAGTCTGTGTGCCCGCGAAGAAGAGGACGCGCACTTGCTAATTTTACTTTTCTATTGAATATACTTCTTTACGTATTAAATATTGTAGTTGAATTACATTTTAGGGTACCTGAGGATTGTATAGAAACGTAGTTTGACTTGTTTTAACAAAGTTTAGCAGTAGCTTTTTTGATTCCTTTGTCTGCATGTTGAACGAGTGGATTACTCAAAATCGATGGTGCCAACTAAACAGACTTTTTGGGATATAAAGAAGGATTTTATCTAACAAAATGCCTATGCATGTTGTAGCTGGGACCCTTTGGATTGCAAACAGATTAAGATTTTCAAAAAGTAAGTGATTATTTAATTGCTATTCGTGATTTTATGAAGCCTGTGCTGTTTGAAAAAATATGTTGATGCTTGGGCGTCATTGGAAGACCCATTTGCGAACAAGCTTTAACTTCCCGACTGATGTCTTGAGATGTTGCTTCAATATAGTCACACACTTTTCCCTCCTCATGATGCCATCTATTTTGTGAAGTGCACCAGTCCCTCCTGCAGCAAAGCACACCCACAACATGATGCTGCCACCCCCGTGCTTCACAGGTGGGATGGTGTTCTTCGGCTTGCAAGTCTCCCCCTTTTTCCTTCAAACATAACGATGGTCATTACGGCCAAACAGTTCTATTTTTGTTTCAACAGACCAGAGGACATTTTGAAGGTTTTGGAGCAGTGGCTTCTTCCTTGCTGAGCAGCCTTTCAGGTTATGCCGATATACTACTCGTTTTACTGTGGATATAGATACTTTTGTACCCGTTTCCTCCAGCATCTTCACAAGGTCCTTTGCTGTTGTTCTGGGACTGATTTGCACTTTTCACACCAAAATATGTTAATCTCTAGGAAACAGAACGAGTCGCCTTCCTGAGCGGTATGACAGCTGCGTGGTCCCATGGTGTTTATACTTGCATACTATTGTTTGTACAGATGAACGTGGTACCTTCAGTCGTTTGGAAATTGCTCCCAAGGATGAACCAGACTTGTGGAGGTCTACATTTTCTTCTGAGGTCATGGCTGATTTCTTTTGATTTTCCCATGATGTCAAGCAAAGAGGCACTGAGTTTGAAGGTAGGCCTTGAAATACATCCACAGGTACACCTCCAATTGACTCAAATTAGTTCAATTAGCCTATCAGAAGCTTCTAAAGCCATGACATCATTTGTTGGAATTTTCCAAGCTGTTTAAAAGCACGGTCAACTTAGTGTATGTAAACTTCTGACCCACTGCAGTTAAATAATCGGTCTGTAAACAATTGTTGGAAAAGTTACTTGTGTCATGCACAAAGTAGATGTCCTCACCGACTTGGCAAAACTATAGTTTGTTAACAAGAAATCTGTGGCATGGTTGAAAAATGAGTTTTAATGACTCCAACCTGAGTGTATGTAAACGTCCGACTTCAACTGTATATCACATCTTTTTTATCCAGTAAATTGTTGAATGTATTTTTGGAGAGAAAGACATGTAGTCAATTCTTGAATAGCGTTTCTTACTTAGAGAAAAAAAAGGAATAGTAATTTGTAGTTGGGATTAGTAATCTCCAGGTGTCCTGTAGATAATTTGTAGAGATGACATTTTTCAGCCTCTTTAGATTTTATGACTAAGTCTGTCAAACTTATCGAATGTATGATTTAGGTCACCTGCTAAAATAATAGTTAAATATCTGGATTTGATCTAATATAGCTTGAATTCAATCTAAAAACACCAGATTTGCCCCTGGTGTGATATACAATTAAATCAATGTGTATTTTACACCATGTAAGGTACAATTCCACATTAGAAAAAAAGGCCTTCTTGGTCCATGTGCTATGATATAAGGGAAAATAGTGTATTCTTATTTGTCAGTATGCCTACACCTCTGCTGTTAATACAGTAGGTGGCAGCATAGGCCTCTCCAACCCAGTTCCTCTTTAAATATGACAATTTCCCTTTTCTTAAATGGAACACTTGCAACCACATCTGCTGACAATCTCTTTAAGTGTTCGAGAACCCCCCTCACCCTCCATCATGTTGCCAGTGCACATTCCATGTGATCAGTTGGATTTTGTTGGTATTTACTTGTGTTGAATAAAAGTGAACCTAATCTATCACTGAAGAACCAAATAAAACATTTTAGCAGACATTACATAATGGGGCAGTGGGCATTCACACACACAACTGGCCGTGATTGGGAGTACCATAGGGCAGTGCACAATTGGCCCAGGGTTTGGCCCAGGGTTTGGCCCAGGGTTTGGCCGGTGTAGGCAGTCATTGTAAATAACAATTTGTTCTTAACTGACTTGTCTAGTTGAGGAAAGGTCAATTCAATTTTAAAAATGACTTTAACATGAGCTACTTTTCCCACATCGGAAATCTGTAAGTCTCTTTGCTATAAACAACGTGGGACAGTGCAGGAACTGACCAATGGCAGGTATCAATGGACTGACCAATTTAAAAAAAAAAGTTCTTATTTACAATTGCAACCTGGCCAAGATAAATCAAAGCTGTTTGACACATACAACGACACAGAGTTACACATGGAGTAAAACAAACATACAGTCAATAATACAGTAGAAACAAGTCTATATACGATGTGAGCAAAGGGAGGTAAAGGCAAAAAAAGACTGGAATGGAAGATTTGCAGTGGAAGAATGTGCAAAGTAGAAATAAAAATAATGGGGTGCAAAGGAGAAAAATAAATAAATACAATTAAATAAATACAGTAGGGAAATAGGTAGTTGTTTGGGCTAAATTGTAGATGGGCTATGTACAGGTGCAGTAATCTGTGAGCTGCTCTGACAGCTGGTGCTTAAAGCTAGTGAGGGAGACAAGTGTTTCCAGTTTCAGAGATTTTTGTAGTTCGTTCCAGTCATTGGCAGCAGAGAACTGGAAGGAGAGGCGGTCAAAGAAAGAATTGGTTTTGGGGGTGACCAGAGAGTTATACCTGCTGGAGCGCGTGCTACAGGTGGGTGATGCAGACTGGGAAAAATACAGAAATTGCAATACAGACAAGATAACAAATATTGCAGTAACAACGCAGAACCCCAAAGATCTGGACCAGCTGGCGGAGAGAATGGGGAGTATCCTCATCCAGGCCCGGGAAGAGACCATCTCACTTACCACCAGACCACCACAACAACAACTCCCACCACATATCCTCAGTCTCATCAAGCAGAAAAGAAAGATCCGGAGAGACTTTATTAGAACAAGAGCACCCAACCTGAAAACAGAAGTTAATCGGTTGCAGAATCACATCAGACATCAACTCACCCTCCACAAACAGAAACAGTGGACTGCCTTCTATCACCAGCTAGATACAGTGCCTTGCGAAAGTATTCGGCCCCCTTGAACTTTGCGACCTTTTGCCACATTTCAGGCTTCAAACATAAAGATATAAAACTGTATTTTTTTGTGAAGAATCAACAAGCGGGACACAATCATGAAGTGGAACGACATTTATTGGATATTTCAAACTTTTTTAACAAATCAAAAACTGAAAAATTGGGCGTGCAAAATTATTATTATAATGAGGGATAATATTATTATTAAATACAGTTTTATATCTTTATGTTTGAAGCCTGAAATGTGGCAAAAGGTTGCAAAGTTCAAGGGGGCCGAATACTTTCGCAAGGCACTGTACAGTCACCAACCCCCGGACCTTCTGGCAAAAAATCAAAACAATCAATGGAGACAAAACCAATAACATCATACCTGTGCTAAAGTATCAAAACCAACTCATCGAAGACAACGAAACAAAAGCAACATTATTCAGAAACCACAAAATGTTAATTCTTGTCCCGACGATCCTCTCTTTGACAAAGACTGGAAAACCATCGTCGACAGAGAAATGCAGAGAAATACACCTCAAATCCGACACCAGTAGACCATCCATTCACCCGCTCTGTTAGCATTGAAGAAATCAAGACTCACCTGGAAAAAACAAAAAACAAAGCACCAGGGGAAGACAACATTGACAGCACACTCATCAAACAAGCACCTGACGAATACCTGCACCTTCTTTCCAACCTCTTCACAGCATGTCTCACGGAAGGCTACTTCCTCTACCTTGGAAATCTGCAGTTGTCACAATGATCCACAAACCTGGCAAAGACCCATACAACGTCACAAGTTACAGACCAATCGGCCTCCTCAGTCATGTCGGGAAGCTGTTTGAGAGAGTACTCACAGAGGAAATGGGCGGCCACACAGAGGAAATGGGCCTCCTTGGAATCCACCAAGCTGGCTTCAGGAAAGCAAGATCAACCACCAATAACATTCTAAGACTGTCAGAGGACATCCTTTGGAACTTCAAGAAAAAATAACTTACCCTGGTGGTTTTCTTTGACATAGAGAAAGCATTTGACAAGATGTGGCACAATGGACTGTGTTACCGGCTCGCAGACTCCAATCTCAAACTACCGCTCTCCATCAGAAACATCAACACCAGCTTTCTCCACAACCGTACAATTAAAGTGAAGGTCTCCACAGCAATATCCTCACCATTCACCCCGGAGGCAGGTGTCCCACAGGGGGCAGTTCTAAGCCCGCTACTTTTTCTACTCTACATATCAGATATCTACTACCCTCCACAGGTCAAGGCTCACAGTTTGCCAATGACCTCTGCTACTGGTCCTCAACTTGCTGCAAAAAAACTCCAGAAATCTATTGAAATGATCGAGTCGTGGTCTAACATGTGGCGAGTAAAATTGAACCCACAAAAGAACCGATGTGTCTTCTTCACAAGAAGCACCAGAAAAAAAACAGGAAACCCATAGATCTCAAACTCTACGGCAAAACAATAAAAGTAGAAAAAGAAGCAAAATTCCTTGGAGTCACCTTCCAGAAGAACATGCGCTGGACAACCCATATAGCGAACATAGAGAGAGGGGGATGAAAAAGACTAAACCACCTAAAAACGCTATGCGGAAGAAAATATGGAGCCTCACCTCAGACAGTGCTGAAAGTCTACATCAGCTACATCCGATCCCTCTTTGAATACGCCCTGCCAGCCTGGATAACAGCTTCACCGCAGCAGACTGCAATAGCATCGAATAGTCCCCGCGATATGCAAAAGGCCAGCTTCTTCAGGCAGAAATTTGCATCCTGTAGCTCCAACTCCAAAAGGTTCTGGGACTCTGAAGTCCATGGAGAACAAGAGCACCTCCTCTCAGCTGCCCACTGCACTGAGGCTAGGTAACACGGTCACCACCGATAAATCCATGATTATCGAAAACTTCAACAAGCATTTCTCAACGGGTGGCCATGCCTTCCGCCTGGCTACTCCAACCTCGGCCAACAGCCCCCCCCGCAGCTACTCGCCCAAGCCTCTCCAGGTTCTCCTTTACCCAAATCCAGATAGCAGATGTTCTGAAAGAGCTGCAAAACCTGGACCCGTACAAATCAGCTGGGCTTGACAATCTGGACCCTCTATTTCTGAAATTATCCGCCGCCATTGTCGCAACCCCTATTACCAGCCTGTTCAACCTCTCTTTCATATCGTCTGAGATCCCCCAAGGATTGGAAAGCTGCCGCAGTCATCCCCCTCTTCAAAGGGGGAGACACCCTGGACCCAAACTGTTACAGACCTATATCCATCCTGCCCTGCCTATCTAAGGTCTTCGAAAGCCAAGTCAACGAAGCCAAGTCAACAAACGTACCTTCTCCGCTGTGCAATCTGGTTTCCGAGCCGGTCACGGGTGCACCTCAGCCACGCTCAAGGTACTAAACGATATCATAACCGCCATTGATAAAAGACAGTACTGGGCAGCCGTCTTCATCGACATTGCCAAGGCTTTCGACTCTGTCAATCACCATATTCTTATCGGCAGACTCAGTAGCCTCGGTTTTTCGGATGACTGCCTCCTCTGGCAGTCTCCATCTGTTTTGTCACTAAAGCACCTTATACCACCCACCACTGCGACCTGTATGCTCTAGTCGGCTGGCCCTCGCTACATATTCATTGCCAGACCCACTGGCTCCAGGTCATCTACAAGTCCATGCTAGTTAAAGCTCCGCCTTATCTCAGTTCACTGGTCATGATGGCAACACCCATCCGTAGCACGCGCTCCAGCAGGTGTATCTCACTGATCATCCCTAAAGCCAACACCTCATTTGGCCGCCTTTCGTTCCAGTTCTCTGCTGCCTGTGACTGGAACGAATTGCAAAAATTGCTGAAGTTGGAGACTTTTATCTCCCTCACCAACTTCAAACATCTGCTATCTGAGCAGCTAACCGATCGCTGCAGCTGTACATAGCCTATCGGTAAATAGCCCACCCATTTTTACCTACCTCATCCCCATACTGTTTTTATTTATTTACTTTTCTGCTCTTTTGCACACCAATATCTCTACCTGTACATGACCATCTGATCATTTATCACCCCAGTGTTAATCTGCAAAATTGTAATTATTCGCCTTCCTCATGCCTTTTGCACACAATGTATATAGACTCCTTCCTATTGTGTTATTGACTTGTTAATTGTTTACTCCATGTGTAACTCTGTGTTGTCTGCTCACACTGCTATGCTTTATCTTGGCCAGGTCGCAGTTGCAAATGAGAACTTGTTCTCAACCAGCCTACCTGGTTAAAAAAAAAAAAAAAAAAAAAAAAAAAAAAAAATTGCCTGACATCATTACTTACCCATAGAAGTAGTTACTATACCCCACATTACCTGACATCATTACTTACCCATAGAAGTAGTTACTGTACCCTACATTACCTGACATCATTACTTACCCATAGAAGTAGTTACTATACCCTACATTACCTGACATCATTACTTACCCATAGAAGTAGTTATTATACCCTACATTACCTGACATCATTACTTACCCATAGAAGTAGTTACTGTACCCTACATTACCTGACATCATTACTTACCCATAGAAGTAGTTACTATACCCTACATTACCTGACATCATTACTTACCCATAGAAGTAGTTACTATACCCTACATTACCTGACATCATTACTTACCCATAGAAGTAGTTACTATACCCTACATTACCTGACATCATTACTTACCCATAGAAGTAGTTATTATACCCTACATTACCTGACATCATTACTTACCCATAGAAGTAGTTACTATACCCCACATTACCTGACATCATTACTTACCCATAGAAGTAGTTACTATACCCTACATTACCTGACATAATTACTTACCCATAGAAGTAGTTACTGTACCCTACATTACCTGACATCATTACTTACCCATAGAAGTAGTTACTGTACCCTACATTACCTGACATCATTACTTACCCATAGAAGTAGTTACTGTACCCTACATTACCTGACATCATTACTTACCCATAGAAGTAGTTACTATACCCTACATTACCTGACATAATTACTTACCCATAGAAGTAGTTACTGTACCCTACATTACCTGACATCATTACTTACCCATAGAAGTAGTTACTATACCCCACATTACCTGACATCATTACTTACCAATATAAGTAGTTACTGTACCCTACATTAGTACCCTACATTACCTGACATCATTACTTACCCATAGAAGTAGTTACTATACCCCACATTACCTGACATCATTACGTACCCATAGAAGTAGTTACTATACCCTACATTACCTGACATCATTACTTACCCATAGAAGTAGTTACTGTACCCTACATTACCTGACATCATTACTTACCAATAGAAGTAGTTACTGTACCCTACATTAGTACCCTACATTACCTGACATCATTACTTACCAATAGAAGTAGTTACTGTACCCTACATTAGTACCCTACATTACCTGACATCATTACTTACCCATAGAAGTAGTTACTATACCCTACATTACCTGACATCATTACTTACCCATAGAAGTAGCTACTATACCCCACATTACCTGACATCATTACTTACCCATAGAAGTAGTTACTATACCCCACATTACCTGACATAATTACTTACCCATAGAAGTAGTTACTGTACCCTACATTACCTGACATCATTACTTACCCATAGAAGTAGTTACTATACCCCACATTACCTGACATAATTACTTACCCATAGAAGTAGTTACTGTACCCTACATTACCTGACATCATTACTTACCCATAGAAGTAGTTACTATACCCCACATTACCTGACATCATTACTTACCCATAGAAGTAGTTACTATACCCTACATTACCTGACATCATTACTTACCCATAGAAGTAGTTACTATACCCCACATTACCTGACATCATTACTTACCCATAGAAGTAGTTACTGTACCCTACATTACCTGACATCATTACTTACCCATAGAAGTAGTTACTGTACCCTACATTAGTACCCCACATTACCTGACATCATTACTTACCCATAGAAGTAGTTACTGTATTCATCCAAATACACTTCAAATACACTTCAACTTGATTATTTCATGGAAAATGATCGTCCCGAACTGTTTATGCTTCACATTGGTTACACTACTATGGTGGGCCTATGGTGGGCCTTGTATTTGTCACTGGCGACCTCTAGCGGTAAACTACAATTTACATTGAAGTGACGTACCATAGTGCGCTTGTCATATGACTATCGAGGTCCATACAATTTTGGACAATCCGGATATAGCAGAGAAAATCGATCAGTTGGACATGCGACTCAATACTTGACGTGCACTTTATGTCAAAGATCCCGATAAAAACTAGGTAATTACGAACCTCTGATGCGCACTGGTGACAGTGAATGTTACAGTTGCGGATTAAAATGACACTAGTTCATGGACTAAAGTAGCCTTACGTTACTCCGTATGTATAATGTAATGGAACGGAGTCATGACCAAGGGCTATTAGCCTACAGCACCTGTCAGCATGCTGTTGTTATTCTCTGTTCTCTCTACAGATAGAATGCCATTGTCAACAGCACTCATCCCTCTCGCTTTGTTCATTGGAGTAGCAACACGATCCAGAGGTACAGTATGTTATGTATGGCCACTTTCACATGGGAACTAACTAACCAGTCGAATTAAATGTGGAACTAGCCATGACCATGTTTATAACTACTTAACACATACATAAAGCTTTATGACACATGTTTCTGAACTACATTGTTTAAATCAGCATGTTTACCACTGTCAGTCATGTCATTAATTGACGCTGATGACCCAAGACCCATAGCTTCCCTTCTCCTCATTTCCCTTATAAACGACCCTCTATAACCCTGTGTGTTTTCTCCCCAGGCAGTGATGAGTGTGTGGCCCGTAACTTTGGCCATGGCTCGGTGGTGTGTGAGTGTAACTCCACCCACTGTGACAGTATTGGGTCGGATGCACTGCCTGCACTGGGTCAGTTCCTGTCCTTCACCAGCAGTAAGGCTGGCAGCAGGCTGCAGAGAGGACAGGGACAGTTACAGAAGAACAGCACTGGAGCAGGTGAGAATAGCCTGGGCTGAAAACAACAACCCCCACTAGGCTGAAAACAACAACCCCCACTAGCCCAAGGGTGGGAAACAAAAAAGACAAAAGCCTGCACACACTGTTACCCTTCAGGACCTGTACTGACCCACCCCCCTCTCTCCCTCCATCTCTCCCAGTTCTCAGGCTGACTGTGGTTCCCTACCAGAAGTACCAGAGGATCAGAGGGTTTGGAGGAGCCATGACAGACTCAGCTGCCATCAACATCCTGTCTCTGTCCCCCAGAACACAGGACCAGCTACTACGACAGTACTTCTCTGCTCAGGGTGAGAGGTCAGGGTGTCACTAAGGGCCATAGCTATAATCATAATAACTTGAATAGTCATGCCTATTTTATTTGAGTAAGACATTTTATGTCAATGGGACAAACCTGGCCAAATAAAGGCTGAGTTAAGTGTGTATACTGCTGTTGCTTTGCGTCCCAGGTATTGGGTACAGTGTGGTTCGGGTGCCCATTGCCAGCTGTGACTTCTCAACCCATCTGTACACCTACGCTGACTCACCTGGCGACTACAACCTGGACAACTTTACCTTATCACCAGAGGACACGAACATGAAGGTGGCTTAGATAGTCTCTCTGTTTCTCTCTTTTCAGCTCTTTCTCTCCTTTGACTTGTTAGATCGTAAACGTATCAAATTAAAGTTTATTGGTCACGTAAACAGTTTAACAGGTGTTATAGCAGTGCAGCGAAATGCTTATGTTACTAGCTCCAAACACTGCAGTTAGATGTCAAACAGTTAAAAGAAAAAAGGCAAGAAATCAAGAACGCCTGAATCCAATGAACAACCTAAATAGCACTGTATCCGTATCAAAATGAAACCCATACAGTATGTACACCGAGGGGATTTCCACAAGCTAAACTAAGAATGGTATTTACAGCAGTGGTACACTACATGGCCAGAAGTATGTGGACACCACTTCAAATTAGTGGATTTGGCTATTTCAGCCACACCCATTGCTGACAGGTGTATAAAATCGAGAACACAGCCATGCAATTTCCAGAGACAAACATTGGCTGTCGAATGGCCCATACTGAAGAGCTCAGTAACTTTTAATGTGGCACCATCATAGGATGCCACCTTTCCAACAAGTCAGCTTGTCACATTTCTGCCCTGCTAGAGCTGTTCCGGTCAACTGTAAGTGCTGTTATTGTGAAGTGGTGTTTGGCCGGGGGGCCAGCTCTAGGAAGAGTCTTGGTGGTTCCAAACGTCTTTCATTTGAGAACGATGGAGGCCACTGTGTTCTTGGGGACCTTCAATGCTGCAGAATAATTCATTTATGTCGGAGATCCAGTATTTAAATACACAGTGTGAAACAGGAAGTGACTAGTGGTTCAATGTCTCTATAACATGGGACAGTATGCGGTGTCAGTGTGTGTGCATCACCTTGTAGACAGCTAGTGATGGCTGTTCAACAGTCTGATGGCCTGGTATTAGAAGCAGGTTTTTGTCTCTCTGTCTTGACTTTGATGCACCTGTAATGTCTTCGAATGTCAGACGGTAGCCGGGGAACACGCCTACCACTGTCAGCAAACTTGATGATGGAGTTGGAGTCGTGCATGGCCATGCAGTCATGGAGGAATAGGGATGTATGTACTCACAACACCACTTCCTGTTGTTGGCCCAATTCCAGATCCCCCTGCTGCAGCGAGCCCAGGCCCTGTCGCCCCGCCCCCTGTCTCTGCTGGCCAGTGCCTGGAGCGCCCCCGCATGGTTGAAGACGAACGGTGCTCTCACTGGCAAGGGCTCTCTGAAGGGCCAGCCTGGGGGCAAGGAGCACAAGACCTGGGCTAAATACTATGTCAGGTATCATACAGTATACACACCTTAACCTGGGCTAAATACTATGTCAGGTATCATACAGTAAACACACCTTAACCTGGACGAAATACTATGTCAGGTATCATACAGTATACACACCTAAACCTGGACTAAATACTATGTCAGGTATCATACAGTATATACACAAAGAACTGGGCTAAATACTATGTCAGGTATCATACTGGGCACATGGAGCCTTACAGAGGAGTTGGACTTTCCCCCCTCTCTCTGAGTATTCATTCTACTTCCTCAGGTTCCTGGAGGAGTATGCCAAATACAACCTATCATTCTGGGCCGTGACCACAGGCAACGAGCCCTCTGCTGGACAGATGACCAACTACAGGTCACATCTCACTTTATATTACATGTGTATCTAAGGCAGGTACATAATTGACAAAAGGAAAAAGTGATATTTAGTTAGTAGTTACATTCTGGTAATGAAGTTGGTTATAGAGGAAGTCCATGTTACAGGTTCTTTTATCTCAGTTGGTAATGTATGGAGCTCGTAACGCAGGGTAGTGGGTGAGATTCCCGGAACCACCAAAATACCTCAAATCTATGCATCTATGCACGCTTTGGATAAAAGCGTCTGCTAAATGGCATATATTATATTATAACAGTAATCTGTTTTCTCTGCTCCAGTTTCCAGGCTCTGGGCTTCACAGCAGAGGAGCAGAGGGATTGGGTGGGCCTGGACCTTGGCCCCGCCCTGCACACCTCCACACACCCCCACACACACCTCCTCATCCTGGACGACAACAGACTGCTATTGCCACACTGGGCTAAAGTGGTGAGGGAGAGGGACTCTGAAAGACGAGGGGGGGCTTTGAGAGAGGGAGGAAAGGAATTAGAGATGATGGGATGGGGTAAGGTAGGGTCAAGGACAGAGAGTAGAGAGAGTCAACAAAAGGATGCATGGGAAAAGGGGAGAAGTCCATAAAGAAATGTTGAAAGTGTACATTTGGACAATATTAAAGTACGCTTCTCCTCCCCCCAGGTCCTCAGTGATGTGCGTGCTGGCAGGTATATCCATGGTGTTGGAGTCCACTGGTACCTGGACACCCTGGTGCCGGCAGAGCTCTCCCTGGGCACTACCCACCACCTGTACCCAGAATACTACCTGTTTGGAACGGAGGCCTGCGCTGGCTGGAGCCCCTCAGACAGAGGAGTACAGCTGGGCAGCTGGGAGAGAGCTGAGCAGTACGCACACAGCATCATACAGGTAAGACACATGACCTAGAATGAGGATCGTCAATATGTACTTCTTCTGAGTCACATGGCTAACGGGTGAGAATGACATCGTACAGGTGTACAAGTGAATGTGTTACTGTAGCAGGTAATTGAACAGGTCAGCAAGACATCAGACAAAAATAAGTTGAGTGTGACCTCAATGTTTTGTCAAATTCCTGTGTATGATCTCGTGAGTAGCGTAGGTGCTGGTGGCGAAATGTTACAGGGGCCAACTGATGAACTGAAGGTGTGTCTGTGAGCGGTCTGTTTTTGTCTCTTTGTTCATCCCTCGTGAAGTCAGTTCTGTGTCATGTCCTGCAACGCGAGTTAAACACATTCATACTGTACTGAACTCTACAGCTCAAACTGCTGCTCTGTTATGTTGCCCAAGGGAACAAGCTAGAATGGTGCTCTCGGTTTATCCATGCCTCCCGCTCTTCATCCCTTTCTCTCTCTGAATACTCTGCAGGACTGAAACAGGACTCTCTTAACTGTTCCCTCTCCATTCATTTTGCATTGGGACAGTCACTCTCCTGAGAATCACAGGATTGTTTATGCTGATGCAATGCCAGGTAACACAACAACACAAACTAGACAGTGAATGAATCACTTTCTTCCTCTCTCTACTCTCCCTCTCGTCTGCTGTAGGACCTGAACCACTATGTGGTAGGCTGGACAGACTGGAACCTGGCTCTGGACCAAGGAGGAGGGCCCAACTGGGTGAAGAACTTTGTGGACAGCCCCATCATCGTGGACCACAGCCGAGACATCTTCTACAAACAGCCCACCTTCTATAGCATGGCCCACTTCAGGTACTGTACTGTCCCACCTTCTATAGCATGACCCACTTCAGGTACTGTACTGTCCCACCTTCTATAGCATGGCCCACTTCAGGTACTGTACTGTCCCACCTTCTATAGCATGACCCACTTCAGGTACTGTACTGTCCTACCTTCTATAGCATGGCCCACTTCAGGAACTGTAATGTCCCACCTTCTATAGCATGGCCCACTTCAGGTACTGTACTGTCCCACCTTCTATAGCATGGCCCACTTCAGGTACTGTATTGTCCTAACTTCTATAGCATGGCCCACTTCAGGTACTGTAATGTCCCACCTTCTATAGCATGGCCCACTTCAGGTACTCTAATGTCCCACCTTCTATAGCATGGCCCACTTCAGGTACTCTACTGTCCTACCTTCTATAGCATGGCCCACTTCAGGTACTCTACTGTCCCACCTTCTATAGCATGGCCCACTTCAGGTACTCTAATGTCCCACCTTCTATAGCATGGCCCACTTCAGGTACTGTACTGTCCCACCTTCTATAGCATGGCCCACTTCAGGTACTCTACTGTCCCACCTTCTATAGCATGACCCACTTCAGGTACTGACCTGTCCCACCTGGGAGGGTCTGACACCCTGTACCAATACTTTATAAAATTAACCCCTAACTTACTTGGTGATCTGTATGTGTTTTGAAGTACATATAACACAAGTAAATTAACTCTGCTACACAGTAAGTTCCTGTGGGAGGAGTCTCAGAGAGTGGGTGTGTCCTTCAGTCAGGAAACAAGACTGGAAAGCTCTGCCTTCGTCAGGCCAGACGGGTCAGTGGTACTTACCATCCTCAACAGGTGGGTGAAAGTGTGTGTGTGTTAACACTTTGTGCGTGTTTGCATGTGTGTTACCTTGATGTGAGACTGTGTGTGTGTTGCAGGTCGTCGTCAGAGGTCCAGTTTGAGGTGTATGATCCTGCTGTGGGTTTCATCTCCTCCAGTGCTCCAGCCCACTCCCTGCTCACACTCGCTTGGAACACACTCTGACCGCACTGGAATGGAACACACACCTTTACTGCCAGGGCCAAAGCATTGTCACAATCCCCACTACCAGGTCTGCTACATTTCCACCACTACACACTCAACTCCCACCACCATCCGAAGCCCAATGTGTTGCCTCCTCAGAACAGCATATCTAATAGATAACCTGCAGCATCGTGGGCTCTGGCATTTCTGGGATCAGAGCTTGAAATGTGTGTGTGGTTTAGCCAATTCAGCCAAATATGTTGCATGTTCCTATGTATGCTGTGACTATCTGCACTGATCTTTATCACGCTGGGAGAAGCTCTGGAATGTGTGAATATAGCATGTGATCAAACCAGGACCAGGTACACTAACTACTATGATCAGACACTGCTGCTGTTTGAGACGGTCTGACCATTACACTGCTAACAACCGTTTCTAAACTGAAATCTGGTTTAGAAAAGAGGTCATGTTCCGAATCTATTAATGCCGTTTAAACCATCTGCCTTTTGAATAAATGATTTGTCTCTATTTCGTCGTCACACAAGTATCAGGACTTTTAATGGACAGACAGACCCGATAAAAATCAATGTTAATGGTTTTTAATATTTTTTGAATTATTAATACATCATACATGTTATCATATATATAATAATATACACAGACTAATACCCAGGGATTCACATTTGTCTCCATTCTCAATATGCTTTGTTGTTCTCTTCTCAAACCAGAAGATGTTGGACTAAAAGTATTTACATTAAAAAAATAGAGTGATAGAAATGTGAAACAAAAGACAAGTCATCAACAGAGTAAAATGACAGAGCGATGCAATCTGTTTGTAATATATACACCAGAATGACAGAGCGATGCAATCTGTTTGTAATATATACACCAGAATGACAGAGCGATGCAATCTGTTTGTAATATATACACCAGAATGACAGAGCGATGCAATCTGTTTGTAATATATACACCAGAATGACAGAGCGATGCAATCTGTTTGTAATATATGACACCAGAAATATATACACCAGAATGACAGATGCAATCTGTTTGTAATATATACACCAGAATGACAGAGCGATGCAATCTGTTTGTAATATATACACCAGAATGACAGAGCGATGCAATCTGTTTGTAATATATACACCAGAATGACAGAGCGATGCAATCTGTTTGTAATATATACACCAGAATGACAGAGCGATGCAATCTGTTTGTAATATATACACCAGAATGACAGAGCGATGCAATCTGTTTGTAATATATACACCAGAATGACAGAGCGATGCAATCTGTTTGTAATATATACACCAGAATGACAGAAGATTGTTGTGGGCCCCGTCTCAATAGTCAAAATGATGTCTCCTTTCTGCACTGATGTGACAGAGCTAGAAAGGCAAAACCAAATTCCTGGTGAGCATCCACCATGTTCAGTGCAGATGAGGAGGAGAGGAAGCCACTAGACTATTGAGATGCATCCCAGGAGTAGACAGGTAGGGAGAGACATTGTTTTACAGCAGTGCTTTTCAGAAGGATGGAAAAAGAGGAATATGGAGAAAACAGTAGAAAAGGCGAGATGTTTGAAGCGAGGTAAAGGCAAGTGCTTGGTCATGATGAGGCAGAGGACAGCTAATGGATCATGACGTGTGTGTGGTTCTACTGAATCATGATATATGTGTGTGTACTCTGTGTGAACATGGTTCCAGGGGAATTGAGACAGGAACAGTCATACTAAGATGACCATCTTATCACTGTAGATGAAGAGATGATTCAGAGAGGAGGAGTGAGATGAAGGAATGAGGCAGAGATGGAGGAGGTCTATCCTTCAGAAAGTCCTTATCTCCCGTGTGCAGTAGTTCATAGAGAAGGGGGGGTTTGAGGGTCAAAAAAGTGGAATGAAGGACGGATGAGAGATTAAAAGGAGGTCAGAGGAGAGGTAAGGGGATGGAGGGATGAGGGGGAGGTGTATTTCAGAAGGACCATCTCTCCTGTGTGCGGGGGTCCGTATTTAGAGAGGGGGATTCTGGGGGGTTCTGGGTGTTGCTGTCTTCTCCATTCAACCCCTTCCTACACACAGGACACGTATCATGCTGCAGAAAGAGAGAGAGGAGAAAATCAGTTACAAATGGTCCTTCTGTGGCTCAGTTGGTAGAGCATGGCGCTTGTAACGCCAGGGTAGTGGGTTCGATTCCCGGGACCACCCATACGTAGAATGTATGCACACATGACTGTAAGTCGCTTTGGATAAAAGCGTCTGCTAAATGGCATATACTATACTACTACTATACAAATGTCTTCAAAACATTCCTCCTACTAAATATTACCCTCCTCCTCCTCCTCCTCACCATTTCCAGCCAGGGTACTATACAGTCTGAGTGGAAGAAGTGGTTGCAGGGTAGCTGTCTGACGGGCTCTCCCACTGCAAAGTCCTCCTTGCACACCGGACACTCCATACTGCAGTCTGGAGACACACACACACATTTTTATTATCTAGTATTACATTCCTGTTAGAAATGATCATACATAACTATCTTACACGCATGAAAAATACTCCATATTACAGTATACAGAGAACGGGGGAGGAGAGGGAGAGATGGGAAGACTGAAGGGATGATGAAGCTGGGGCTACATTAGATGTTTTTACTGAACTTAGGCAAGTCTGTTAAGAACAAATTGTTATTTACAATGACAGCCTATCAGGCATTAAAATAACTGAAGCCTAGCATCTGAAGCCAAATTCCTGAGTGGCTCGTTGAGATGATTTAAGAGAAATAAGTAGCACTCTTAATGACAAGAGACAGTGAGACAACAGCTATGTGGGCCCTGGGCCAGGGAGGACAGAGAGAGACAACAGTTATGTGGTCCCTGGGCCAGGGGGGACAGAGAGAGACAACAGCTATGTGGGCCCTGAGCTAGGGGGGACAGAGAGAGACAACAGCTATGTGGGCCCTGGGCCAGGGGGGACAGAGAGACCGAGAGGAAGAGAGAGAGAGAGAGTGAGACAGAGGACAGATGTGAGAAAGACAACGACAGGGAGGACTGGTGACAGCAGCTAGAGAGAGAGAGAGAGAGAGGTCCTCATTTACCCCAATGAGTCAGCATACTAGCTTATTTACAGTACCAGTCAAAAGTTGACACACCTACTCATTCAAGAGTTTCTTTATCTTTACAATTGTCTACATTGTAGAATAACAGTGAAGACATCAAAACTATGAAATAACACATATGGAATCATGTAGTAACCAAAAAAAGTGTTAAACAAATCAAAATATATTTTATATGAGATTCTAAGAAGTTGCTACCCTTTGTCTTGATGACAGCTTTGCACACTCTTTGCATTCTCTCAACCAGCTTCATGAGGTAGTCACATGGAATGCATTTCAATTAACAGGTGTGCCTTGTTAAAAGTTCATTTGTGGAATTTATTTCCTTCTTAATGCGTTTGAGCCAATCAGTTGTGTTGTGACAAGGTAGGGGTGGTATTCAGAAGATAGCCCTATTTGGTAAAAGACCAAGTCCATATTATAGAAAAAAAAACAGCTCAAATAAGCAGAGAAATGACAGTTCATTGTTACTTTAAGACATGAAGTTCAGTCAATCTGGAACATTTTAAGAACTTTGAAAGTTTCTTCAAGTGCAGTCGTAAAAACCATCAAGCGCTGTGATGAAACTGGCTCTGATGAGGACTGCCATAATGCCACTTTAATAATGTTCACATACAGTGCCTTGCGAAAGTATTCGGCCCCCTTGAACTTTGCGACCTTTTGCCACATTTCAGGCTTCAAACATAAAGATAAACTGTATTTTTTTGTGAAGAATCAACAACAAGTGGGACACAATCATGAAGTGGAACGACATTTATTGGATATTTCAAACTTTTTTAACAAATCAAAAACTGAAAAATTGGGCGTGCAAAATTATTCAGCCCCTTTACTTTCAGTGCAGCAAACTCTCTCCAGAAGTTCAGTGAGGATCTCTAAATGATCCAATGTTGACCTAAATGACTAATGATGATAAATACAATCCACCTGTGTGTAATCAAGTCTCCGTATAAATGCACCTGCACTGTGATAGTCTCAAAGGTCCGTTAAAAGCGCAGAGAGCATCATGAAGAACAAGGAACACACCAGGCAGGTCCGAGATACTGTTGTGAAGAAGTTTAAAGCAGGATTTGGATACAAAAAGATTTCCCAAGCTTTAAACATCCCAAGGAGCACTGTGCAAATGCTAATAATATTGAAATGGAAGGAGTATCAAGACCACTGCAAATCTACCAAGACCTGGCCGTCCCTCTAAACTTTCAGCTCATACAAGGAGAAGACTGATCAGAGATGCAGCCAAGAGGCCCATGATCACTCTGGATGAACTGCAGAGATCTACAGCTGAGGTGGGAGACTCTGTCCATAGGACAACAATCAGTCGTATATTGCACAAATCTGGCCTTTATGGAAGAGTGGCAAGAAGAAAGCCATTTTTTAAAGATATCCATAAAAAGTGTAGTATAAAGTTTGCCACAAGCCACCTGGGAGACACACCAAACATGTGGAAGAAGGTGCTCTGGTCAGATTAAACCAAAATTGAACTTTTTGGCAACAATGCAAAACGTTATGTTTGGCGTAAAAGCAACACGGCGCATCCCCACTGTCAAACATGGTGGTGGCAGCATCATGGTTTGGGCCTGCTTTTCTTCAGCAGGGACAGGGAAGATGGTTAAAATTGATGGGAAGATGGATGGTGCCAAATACAGGACCATTCTGGAAGAAAACCTGATGGAGTCTGCAAAAGACCTGAGACTGGGACGGAGATTTGTCTTCCAACAAGACAATGATCCAAAACATAAAGCAAAATCTACAATGGAATGGTTCGAAAATAAACATATCCAGGTGTTAGAATGGCCAAGTCAAAGTCCAGACCTGAATCCAATCGAGAATCTGTGGAAAGAACTGAAAACTGCTGTTCACAAATGCTCTCCATCCAACCTCACTGAGCTTGAGCTGTTTTGCAAGGAGGAATGGGAAAAAATGTCAGTCTCTCGATGTGCAAAACTGATAGAGACACCCCAAGCGACTTACAGCTGTAATCACAGCAAAAGGTGGCGCTACAAAGTATTAACTTAAGGGGGCTGAATAATTTTGCACGCCCAATTTTTCAGTTTTTGATTTGTTAAAAAAAGTTTGAAATATCCAATAAATGTCATTCCACTTCATGATTGTGTCCCACTTGTTTTTGATTCTTCACAAAAAAAATACAGTTTTATATCTTTATGTTTGAAGCCTGAAATGTGGCAAAAGGTCGCAAAGTTCAAGGGGGACGAATACTTTCGCAAGGCACTGTATCTTGCCTCACTCATCTCATATGTATGTACTGTATTTTATACCATCTAGCCTATGCCGCTCTGTCGTTGCTCATTCATATGTATATATTCTTATTCCTTTACTTAGATTTGTGTGTATTAGGTAGTTGTTGTGGAATTGTTAGATTACATGTTAGATATTGCTGCACTGTCGGAACTAGAAGCACAAGCATTTCGCTACACTCACAATAACATCTGCTAACTATGTGTATGTGACCAATAAAATGTAATTTGATAGGAAAGGAAGACCCAGAGTTACCTGCTGCAGAGGACAAATTAATTAGGAGTTAACTGCACCTCAGATTGCAGCAAGTTCAGAGGAGACTGCGTGAATCAGGCCTTCATGGTTGAATTGCTGCAAAAGAAACCACTCCTAAAGGACGCTAATGAGAAGAGACTTGCTTGGGCCAAGAAACATGAGCAATGGACAAATTAGATTTTTGGTTGCAACCCCTGTGTCTTTGTGAGACTAAGAGTAGGTGAACGGATGATCTCAGCATGTGTGGTTCCCGCCGTGAAGCATGGAGGAGGAGGATTTGCTGGTGACACAGTCTGTGATTTATTTAGAATTCAAAGCACACTTAACCAGCATGGCTACCACAGCATTCTGCAGCGATACGCCATCCCATCTGGTTTGGGCTTAGTGGTACTATCATTTGTTTTTCAACAGGACAATGACCCAACACACCTCCAGGCTGTGTAAGGGCTATTTGACCAAGAAGGGGTGATGGAGTGCTGCATCAGATGACCTGGCCAAAACACAATTATTTTTATTTTATTTATTTAACTAGGCAAGTCAGTTAAGAACAAATTGTACAATGATGGCCGACGCAGGGCCAATTGTGTACCACCCTATGGGAATCCCAATCACGGCCGTATGTGATTCAGCCTGGATTCGAACCAGGGACTGTAGTGACGCCTCTTGCACTAAGATGCAGTGCCTTGGACCGTTGCGCCAGTCGGGAGCACAATCACCTGACCTCAACCCAATTGAGATGGTTTGGGATGAGTTGGACAGAGTGAAGGAAAATCAGCCAACAAGTGTTCAGCATATATGGGAACTCCTCAAGATTGTTGGAAAAGCATTCCAGGTAAAGCTGGTTGAGAGAATGCCAAGAGTGTGAAAAGCTGTGAAGGCAAAGGGTGGCTACTTTGAAGAATCTAAGACTTAAAATATATTTTGATTTGTTTAACACTTTTTTGGTTACAACCAATAAAGTGTTATTTCATAGTTTTGATGTTGTCACTATTTTTCTACAATGTAGAAAATAGTAAAAATAAAGAAAAACCCTTGAATGAATACGCGTGTCCAAACTTTTGACTGGTAGTGTACAGGCCACGGCACTATGGAGAAACTGGAGAGGAGGTAAAGGACTGACCTGCTTGATCCTGAGACACGTTGACTGTAGGTATGGAGGAGATCTTCTCTTTCTCTGCAGGAGGAGGACCCGTGTTCTCAAACTGACCTAACAACTACACACAGGTAGACAGAGAAGATACATCACAATGGTTGCTGCAGGAACTATAAGAACAGCTTTGTGCTGTAAACTGTGTGCTAACCTAGCATGATACAACAAAAGAGTAAAACCACCAGAAACATCCTGGAAAAGATAGAGAAATTACCAAGAGAACTGCTAAACCTTCATTAGCATTCTGGGTCTACCAACATCCATATAGCATACTACGTAGTATGAAGTAATAGTTGGTTAGTGGCCATCCATACCAAATCAAGTGAATGGGGTTTGTGCGTGCGTACCTGTGTGATGACTGCGTCCAGTCCCCCCTGTCCCCAAGCATAGTCCCCTGGGTTAGAGTGGAGCATCCCCGTCCTAACACACAGAGAGGTCAATTACAGTTAAAGATGAAACATTCAGGAAATATCCTGTTTCACACATGATGAACAGCAACAATATGGGTTGTGATTTAGTTTGGGTTTAAATGACAGGGTCCCAGGGGTGCTGGCTGAGGCACACCCATAACAAGTCAGGGAACCTTCAAATATTCATGTTGATCCACCTCACTATTTGTAAGGAATCCACAAGAGAAAGTGTGTAAGTCAAACTATGGACTTACATACTGTATAACCACTGCTTACATGGCAGTAAGAAGGTTCTTACCAAGAGAGGGGAGGTGAGCCAGGAACTCCAGAGTTGGCAAATAGACCAGCCAGAAACTGTTGTACTATCCTATAGAGAGAGAAGGCACACACATCAGTCAGGAATGAGTTTAGCAGAACATTGAAAACAAAAAAAAAGACTATTTAGAACCTGCAAATCCTGACTGATCAAAACAGCCATATGAATATCAACATGGCATCGTAAGGAGGAGTCTCACCCCTCTACGGCAGGTGAGCGGTCAGGTCTGCTGCTCCCTCTGGAGCGGTACCTCCGCTGACTGTGCAGGCGAGGGGGGCGACCGGGCCCCCAGTGTTCCCCCCCTCCCAGAGGACCCCCCAGGGGTCCTCCTAGCCCAGCAGGGACTGACCCTCCGATAGGACCTCCTCCCAGGCCTCCTAGCCCTCCCAGCCCCCCCAGACCTAACCCCCCCGATCCTACCCCAACCCCTCCACCAGGGACCCGGGGCTCTGAGTCTGGACTGTCACCATCCACTGTGAAAGGCCTCTCTACAAACAACAGGTGCCACAGCTGCTGAGAGAGAAATGAGGGGCGAGGGTGAAAACAGGGAGGGTGGGAGGAGGGGGAATGGAGAGAGGGACAGTGGAAGGGAGAGAGAGGGACAGTGGAAGGGAGAGAGAGGTAGAGAGAGAGGTAGAGAGGGGGACAGTGGAAGGGAGAGAGAGGGACAGTGGAAGGGAGAGAGAGAGACAGTGGAAGGGAGAGAGAGAGACAGTGGAAGGGAGAGAGAGGGACAGTGGAAGGGAGAGAGAGGGACAGTGGAAGGGAGAGAGAGGGACAGTGGAAGGGAGAGAGGGACAGTGGAAGGGAGAGAGAGGGACAGTGGAAGGGAGAGAGAGGGACAGTGGAAGGGAGAGAGAGGGACAGTGGAAGGGAGAGAGAGGGACAGTGGAAGGGAGAGAGAGGGACAGTGGAAGGGAGAGAGAGGGACAGTGGAAGGGAGAGAGAGGGACAGTGGAAGGGAGAGAGAGGGACAGTGGAAGGGAGAGAGAGGTAGAGAGAGGGACAGTGGAAGGGAGAGAGAGGGACAGTGGAAGGGAGAGAGAGGGACAGTGGAAGGGAGAGAGAGGGACAGTGGAAGGGAGAGAGAGGGACAGTGGAAGGGAGAGAGAGGGACAGTGGAAGGGAGAGAGAGGGACAGTGGAAGGGAGAGAGAGGGAGAGAGAGGGACAGTGGAAGGGAGAGAGAGGTAGAGAGAGGGACAGTGGAAGGGAGAGAGAGGTAGAGAGAGGGACAGTGGAAGGGAGAGAGAGGTAGAGAGAGGGACAGTGGAAGGGAGAGAGAGGTAGAGAGAGGGACAGTGGAAGGAGAGAGAGGTAGAGAGAGGGACAGTGGAAGGGAGAGAGAGAGAGAGAGGGACAGTGGGAGGGAGAGAGGTAGAGAGAGGGACAGTGGAAGGGAGAGAGGTAGAGAGAGGGACAGTGGAAGGGAGAGAGGTAGAGAGAGGGACAGTGGAAGGGAGAGAGGTAGAGAGAGGGACAGTGGAAGGGAGAGAGGTAGAGAGAGGGACAGTGGAAGGGAGAGAGGTAGAGAGAGGGACAGTGGAAGGGAGAGAGGTAGACAGTGGAAGGGACAGTGGAAGGGAGAGAGGTAGAGAGAGGGACAGTGGAAGGGAGAGAGAGGGACAGTGGAGAAGGGAGAGAAAGGGACAGTGGAAGGGAGTACAGATGAGATCACAGTAGACATTTGCATCCCCCCACCCCTGACCCTCCAGGGGCACAGTGGAAGGTGGCTGTGTCATCTGTCCCGTTAGTGCCACCCCTCTAGCAGACTGAGGGCAGACAGTGGAAGGGAGTCATTCTCCACCACCTTCCATTCACTCTGAGCCTATGGGCACCACATTGGAAGGGCAGACCTTCCATTCACTCTGCCTAGCCTAGGACAGTGGAAGGGAGAGCCTAGCCTATGGGCACAGTGGAAGGGCACCACCTTCCATTCAGGTATGTCTGGCACCACCTTCCATTCATGCCTGAAAGAAAGATGGGATAATACATTTTCAGTACAGATGAGATCATTCAGCCTAGCCATTTGGCATCCCCCCACCCCTGTCTGGCACCCTCCATTCACTCTGCCTAGCCTATGTCTGGCACCACCTTCCACAGCCTACACTGCATATTCACTCTGCCTAGCCTCTGGCAAATTCTGTGTGGCTGTCTGTTCATTCACTGTCCTATGTCTGGCACCACCTTAGCCTGCTGGCACCCCTTCCATTCACTCTGCCTAGCCTAGACTTCCATTCACTCTGAGCCTATGTCTGGCACCACCTTCCATTCACTCTGCCTAGCCTAGAACCTTCCATTCAGCATTAGTAACACCTTCCATTCACTCTATATGTCTGGCACCAGTCATTCTCCACCACTGGCACCACCTTCCATTCACTCTGCCTAGCCTATGTCTGGCACCACCTTCCATTCACTCTGCCTAGCCTATGTCTGGCACCACCTTCCATTCACTCTGCCTAGCCTATGTCTGGCACCACCTTCCATTCACTCTGCCTAGCCTATGTCTGGCACCACCTTCCATTCACTCTGCCTAGCCTATGTCTGGCACCACCTTCCATTCACTCTGCCTAGCCTATGTCTGGCACCACCTTCCATTCACTCTGCCTAGCCTATGTCTGGCACCACCTTCCATTCACTCTGCCTAGCCTATGTCTGGCACCACCTTCCATTCACTCTGCCTAGCCTATGTCTGGCACCACCTTCCATTCACTCTGCCTAGCCTATGTCTGGCACCACCTTCCATTCACTCTGCCCACCTTCCATTCACTCTGCCTAGCCTATGTCTGGCAGCCTATGTCTGGCACCACCTTCCATTCACTCTGCCTAGCCTATGTCTGGCACCACCTTCCATTCACTCTGCCTAGCCTATGTCTGGCACCACCTTCCATTCACCACCTTCCATTCACTCTGCCTAGCCTATGTCTGGCACCACCTTCCATTCACTCTGCCTAGCCTATGTCTGGCACCACCTTCCATTCACTCTGCCTAGCCTATGTCTGGCACCACCTTCCATTCACTCTGCCTAGCCTATGTCTGGCACCACCTTCCATTCACTCTGCCTAGCCTATGTCTGGCACCACCTTCCATTCACTCTGCCTAGCCTATGTCTGGCACCACCTTCCATTCACTCTGCCTAGCCTATGTCTGGCACCACCTTCCATTCACTCTGCCTAGCCTATGTCTGGTAGATTCATTAAAACTACAGACATAAGAAACAAGATATTCTCACCTGGAATCTTCTGTTACCTCCTCTATAAAGCCAGACTCACACCTGGGACAGATGTACTCCTGCAAAAACACACAACACCACAAACTCAGACAGTACATGAGTCACACCGTGTTCTATACAGGGCTGCTGAGGCAGCTATGCAGGGGTTTCTGTCTGTAGAATGGGGAAATGTCTAGTAGAGATCTGTGGCAGAGTCAGGATATAGCCTATTTGAACATAGCATTAGGCAGGAACATAAACATGTAAAGTGGAAGTTGTCATCGAGAAGTATTCTTCCCTGGCACCAGTGTTGAGTTCACTCACAATGGGATTAGGCCTATGACACAGACATGTTCTTTATTCCACAAAACAAAAGGACACTTGAACATGAAGTGAACCTCATTACAAAATTGTTCAAACCCTGTATGCAATATTGTCATCTGGTGAAAACATACAGATACTATGCCTGAAAGAAGAATGCTTCAGACGGACAAGCACAGGATTCTGCCATGTATGTTTGAGGCATGCACCCTCTCTCTTGGGGAGGTGAGACAGATTAACTGCTTATACGCAGTCAGTGAGTGGGCATGGCTGAAACATGCCTCAGCAGCACAGAGAGAGTGTGAGACCAGCAGGCAGGGTTAGCCTGTGAGCAGGCTAGATCAGAGTTTCCCAAATTCTCCCCCAACCCCAGTACAATAGTTTCTTGCCTGAGAGCTTCACAGCTGAGTCAAATAATCAAAGCTTTTATTTAACAAGGCAAGTCAGTTAAGAACAAATTCTTATTTACAATGACGGCCTACCCTGGCCAAACCCTAACCCGTACTACACTGGACCAATGGGACTCCCAATCATGGCCGGTTGTAATTCAGCCTGGAATCGAACCAGGGTCTGTGGTGACGCCTCTAGTACTGAGATGCAGTGCCTTAGACCACTGCGCCACTCTGGAGCCCATTCTTGATGATGGGGGGGCAGGACCGAGTTTGGGGAAACCCTGGGCCAGATGGATCGGACCCATAGGCACAGATATATTTCCCAATAAGAGGGAAATCTCAAAACTGGCCTTATGTCCCTGTCTAGGCCTACTTCAGACTCCTCACAGATTTAGCTTCAATGGCAGGAAGGGAATAAACGGGATTACCAGCCTGCCTCTCACTGACCAGCCTAACATACACAAATGTATCCTAGCTAACGTTGATTTAGACAAGCAGACTGAGTGACACACTGGCTGCCAGAGACTGGGAGTCAATAACTAACAGATAGCTAGCTACACGACTGGCTAGCTAAATGCAAAACGTTAAGCGTCATAACGTCTCTTCTAGAATAAACGCATTCAATACAGATTTATGTAGTTAAATAATTTGGGTCAAGCAGTCAAAATATTGTGCAATGTCTTTCTACATTTTACTTTCAGTTTGATTGTGAAACTGAACTGTGCCACATTCAGTTGCCAAACGTTCACGAACGTCGCAGATAGAATGCGTAAATAGAGCCTACATTATTTATTCTACATAATATGTTCTATCTGAAAGTGCCAAACCGTTGTGTCCTGCTGAACGCGCCCGAGGCCAAGGAAACCCCCGTATTCCCTCTGCTTTAGCAGGCCAATGAGTAGCCAGACTGGCAGAGTTAGGTTAAAATATCCATCAGATTTCCATATAGCTACCTCCTCGAGGAATTCAGGAAAAGCACACAAAACCCACCTCGAATAAGGTTAACATCACATCAAATAACACCAGCTACTCAGTAACTACAGGTAAGGTTATTCAACCATGCCAGTATAATCTTTAACAATTACTGTACATAATGTCTGTGTTAAAGAAATGTGTTGACAAACCCTATTGTTAAAGCGAGCAACAACAAACATCAACATTGTATGCTAGCTAGTTAGAGCCAGTGCCGAGGGCCCTACTGGCTAGCCGTCTACAGTTAGCAGCTAGCTAGTTAAACAACTTCTGCTATTTGCTGGACACCGATTCGGTTGTCAACCGACGGAAAATAACAAGACCTGCATTGAACAGCCTTGATCGGGACACGGTGAAACGACTGACTTACCGGGAGCTTGGGGCTTACTTCTCCCTTACAACAATGACAGAAGAACCGATGCGGGGGAACCGCCGCAGCTTCCGCCATCTTCCCCAGAATAGCACAAACAGTGACGTCGGTCCTCCTGCATACCAAAGAGGGTGGTCCGCCAACATCCCTTCATGCAATGCGCAACTCTTTGGGAAAATAAGCTTACCTGTGAGTGCGGAAATTCGTTGTGTTGTGGCGCTGGCAATCACATGTGTTTGGGATTCTGAAGTTGTTTTGCGAGGATTCTCCCGAAACTAATTTCATCATCTGAAAAGGGTGTTTTGCAAAGGTTTGTGAACATGGCAGTTAAGTTATAAAATTAAAGTTGTTAGTAAACGTTGTTGAAAATCCGTGATTTGGTTACCGGTTGTTAGTGTCATCATACTTCTCAGCATAAGTATATTTCGATGAACAGTCCAAAAACGTGTTGTTGACCTGTTCCCCGGTTCCTCCTGTCTCAGCATATGACTGCCCAGGAGGTGCGGCTGTGTGGCCTGCTGCTACAGGAGCACTTTGGAGAGGTGGTGGAGAGGATAGGCACTCACCTGCTCAGAGGAGGGGCACAGAACCTCAGGACCATCGCCAATGAGACCAACACACCACTGGACCTGGTACTACACAAACAAACACATATACACACACACACACAAACATAAAACATATTGTTCAACCTAGGTGGTGACCCTGTCTCTTCTGCAGGTGAAGAAGTCTCTGTGTGTGTTGGTACAGCACGGTGCTTGTGAGTTCGGGTCGGGCCGGCGAGGCCCCGGGAGCCCAGTGGAGTACCGGGCCAGCTGTGAGCGGGTTCTAAGGGTTCTGCGGTACCCGCGGTACATCTACACAGCTAAGACCCTGTATGGAGACACAGGAGAACTCATCGTGGAGGAGGTCCTACAACGAGGCCATATGACCATGAGCAACACGGTCAAGACTGTAGCTGACCGACTCACTCATAACATGGAGGGTGTGTGAGAGAGATTACAAGATGTATGATTATTCTATATTTTCTTCTCCTTCTGTCCTCATGATTTTTCTCTCTGTAGAGGGTCGTAGTATGGAGTACAGTGAGGTGGTCTCAGCCTTCTCTAAGCTGGTGGAGACTCACTTCCTGCAGCGCTGTCCTCCGGTGGCCGAGATGGGAACTGCAGCCACCTCCACTACCCCGGCGACCCCCGGCACCCCTGCCGCCCCCGCCTCCACTGCCCCCCCAACAGCAGAGAGCAACCCCGACTGCTACACACTGCCCCATGTCACACTCATAGGTACCGCAAACCCTTTGTCTCATATAACACGTAGTACCTTTTCACCTGTGTGCATACCCACATGTAAACCTCCTGCTATATGTAATTCAGTAAATAGTTGCTATACACTCGCTTGTTGTGTTTGTGGGGCAGGTCGTGGGAAGCGCAGACGCTCCAGTGACGACAGTGAGGAGCAGAGAGGAGGGAAGAAAGCCAAGATGGACTCAGAGGTCAGACCCTCTACTCTTGACACTCAGAGATAATGGGCTGCTATAGAGAATCAGAGAACCTTGTTCCGTTTTTCTTTTACTCCTCTCAATAAGGAATGGAACCGTTTTGAATGACTTGTGCCTCCTTCTATCTCCTCCCTCTCTTTCCAGTCGTGTGGTGATGAGGGGATCTACTGGCAGGTGAACTTTGAGAGGTTCCATCAGCACTTCAGAGACCAGGCCATCATTAGTGCTGTGGCCAGCAAACTGGACCAGGTCAGTGTCACAGACCCCTACAGACCACCTCGGTATGCTTGTAGACCAGGGGAGATTTAAGTCAGTGATTCCCAAACTGAGGGGTTAGCAGGGAGGGTCGTGGCCTAGTTAAAAAATATTTAAAAAATGGCAACATTTTCTCTGCACTTCAAGACAAAATGTGTCGAATTGCAGGAAAGCTTTAAACCTACCTGATGTTTTCTCCACCAACAAGAGGGGTGTGAACAGTTTGTATCATGAACAGTGCTTGTGCCCATAGAAATAGATGTGTCATACGGGATGTTCCCCAATGCTGGAAGGGGGGCCTGAGTGAAAAAGACCGCTCTCTTCCCCCCCACAGACCAGTAGTGAGATAGTGAGGACTATGTTGAGGATGAGTGAGGTTACCACCACACAGACCGCCGCCTACACTCAGCCCCTCTCAGCCAATGAGATCTTCCGCTCCCTCCCGCCCAACTACAGCATCAGCAGACCAATCCTGGACCAGTACCTCTCCCTTCTGGTGGATGACCCGGTAGGAGCAGATCAAGGATCAGATTCCCCTCCCCATATCCCAACCTTAACCATTGGGAGATCAATTGCAGAACTGACCTTGGATCAGTGCCTAGGGGGCTGGTAAACTGATGTTTCTCCCTCCCTCTTCCTCAGATGGAGTTTGTGGGGAAATCAGGTGACAGTGGAGGAGGAATGTACGTGGTCAGTATCCTTTTACAACCCTGATGAAACCTGTTTGAGTTTCTCATCCACACACCAAACACTATTGTATAATAGGTCATTTCCAGTATTTCATTACAGTTGTAAGTGGTCGTTTCTTGACTGACCACTCAGATCTCCAAAGAGCCCTGGCCAACTTGGCGAGAGCCACACTGGAGTCTGTGGTACAGGAGAGGTCGGTGTGTCTGTGTTTGTCAGAGTTGGTCTGTGTCCATTTACTGTGTTTAGCCCACGGTGGCTACATAACTTGTAGGGTGTCATTCATTCAACCTTTACCATTGTCAGGTTTGGCTCGCGGTCGGCTAGGATCTTCCGTCTGTTGCTAAGGAAACGTCACCTGGAGCAGAAGCAGGTGGAGGACTTTGCTATGATCCCTGCCAAGGAGGCCAAAGACATGCTGTACACACTGCTGTCAGAGAACCTGGTACAGCTACAGGTAACCCACAAATACACACACACTATACAAACTGTACATTATCATGCTCACCTGTGTTTTTCCACCCTAGGAAATCCCTAAGACTCCTGACCACGCCCCTTCACGTACCTTCTACCTGTACACTGTCAACCAGCTGCCTACTGCCCGGCTACTGCTACAACACTGCTACAAGGTACACATTCAAACTAAGCTATACTTTGAGCAGCAGGATGAAACGCTGATATTGTAGATGAGCGTGATGCAAGATGTCGCACTCTGGACAAAATATTTGCAAACCTGCGGCGCAGCGGTAGTGCTGTAGTTTAATGAACACATATGGTTCACATTGACACACTAAATCCCCAGCCTCTTTCTGACTTTCTCTCTTCTACAACTGTACCTTTACATCTACATTTTAAACTGTCTAAATAAAGAGGAAATACGGAAGGAGAACGAGTCAAAAATCTACTTTCAGTTTATTAGGTACACCTATCTAGTACCAGGTCGGACCCCCCCTTTGCCTCCAGAACAGCCTGAATTCTTAACGGCATGGACTCTAAAAGTCGGAAACGCTCCCCCGGGATGTTGGTCCATGCTGATACGATGGCATTACACGGTTGCTGCAGATTGGACAGTGGTACACCACCGCCACCAGCCTGTACCGTTGACACCAGGCAGGATGGGTCCTCGGACCGACGAGATGTGCATTCCGAGATGCCGTTCTGCACACCACTGTTGTACTGTGCCGTTATTTGCCTGTTTGTGGCCCGTCTGTTAGTTTGCATGATTCTTGCTAATCTCCTTCGACCTCTCATCAACAAGCTGTTTTCGCCCACAGGACTGCCGCTGACTGGATGCTTTTTGTTTGTCCATTCCTGGGAAACCGTATACACTGCTGTGCGTGAAAAGCCCAGGCCATTGGCCGTTCCTGAGATCTGGCATGCCTGACACCGACGATCATATCACTCTCAGGTCACTTAGGTCACTGGCTTTGCCCATTCTAACATTCAATCAAACAGTAGTAACTGAATGCCTCAATGCCTGCCTGCTTTATATAGCAAGCCACGGTCACGTGACTCAGTCTGTAGGAGCGATATATTTTGGTGAATGTGGTGGTGTACCTAATAACCTGGCCGGTGAGTGTACATGTCTGCATGTGTACTTTACGATGCTGCAACTTGAGCTTCAGGACCACAACAGCAGAGACATTTAGTGTCGCAATTCACACTCCATTGTTGCGGAAGCCCGTCTGATATTGCTTCTACATCTGCATTGCTTGCTGTTTGGGGTTTCAGGCTGCGTTTCTGTACAAGCCCTCTGTGACATCATTACTTCGTGCATCGCTGACTTGACAATTAATGGTGGACATCTGACTTGCAGATAGGGCTGGGAATTGTCAAGGACCTCATGATATTATCACAATACTTAGGTGCTGATACGATATGTATTGCGATTCTCACGTTTCTATATGCAATGCGATTTGATGTTCCAAACATATTGCTCGCTATACGTCTGCCGCAGAGAGACGAGAGCATGAGAACGTTTGTTTTGATCAGTCATGGAAATAAAAGTGCAGAAAATCTGCTGGCTTACTATTATAAAAAGAAGATGGAGAACAAGTCCAAAACAATATTGTGATGTAACTGTACATTTTGCCCCCATCACTACATGCAGACAGTGGCTAATCTGATTGAGAGGCGCCTCTTCGAGACCAAGGAGAACAAGTGAGTTTATTGATTGATTCCTGAGTGGATGGATTGATAGATTCCTGCTGTCTCCTGCTAAGGTCTCTTTAGGTCCGCATATTGACTTTTAGAGGACAATAGAGGACCACAATGGAAACAAGTCTGACTTTTTGTGTATATAATCCTCAGCAATTTTAGTACATGTACACGACTTCCTGTGTTTGATTGACAGGCGTCTGCTGGAGAAGTCCCAGCGAATCGAGGCGATCCTGGCATCGCTGCAGGCCAGTGGGGCGGAGCCTGAACAGCTGACAGAGGTGGAGGAGATGATCACTGCCCCCGAGAGACAGCAGCTAGAAGCCCTGCGACATCACATCAACAAGTACTGCATTACCACTGCACCTTAATTACCACTGCACCTTAATTACCACTGCACCTTAATTACCACTGCACCTTAATTACCACTGTGCCTTAATTACCACTGTGCCTTAATTACCACTGTGCCTTAATTACCACTACATCCATACTATAGATCTATAGACAGCAGCTAGAAGCCCTGTGACATCACATCAACAAATACTGCATTACCACTGCACCTTAATTACCACTGCACCTTAATTACCACTACACCTTAATTACCACTGCACCTTAATTACCACTACATCTTAATTACCACTGCACCTTAATTACCACTACATCCATACTATAGATCTATAGACAGCAGCTAGAAGCCCTGTGACATCACATCAACAAATACTGCATTACCACTGCACCTTAATTACCACTGCACCTTAATTACCACTACATCTTAATTACCACTGCACCTTAATTACCACTACATCCATACTATAGATCTATAGACAGCAGCTAGAAGCCCTGTGACATCACATCAACAAATACTGCATTACCACTGCACCTTAATTACCACTGCACCTTAATTACCACTACATCTTAATTACCACTGCACCTTAATTACCACTGCACCTTAATTACCACTACATCTTAATTACCACTGCACCTTAATTACCACTACATCCATACTATAGATCTATAGAGACAGCAGCTAGAAGCTCTGTGACATCACATCAACAAATACTGTATTACCACTGCACCTTAATTACCACTACATCTTAATTACCACTGCACCTTAATTACCACTACATCCATACTATAGATCTATAGAGACAGCAGCTAGAAGCCCTGTGACATCACATCAACAAATACTGCATTACTACTACTAATAATAATACACACGTACTATAGATCAGGGATGGGCAACTTTGATGGGGATGGGGGGGCCACAAAAAATGTGAACATCGCGGGTCTGCGCACCACATCCATACCCACTCATGCAGTATGCAGTCAGAGCCGACCCTTTTAGGGGCCCTAAGCTAGGAGACAATACATTTACTTTTTAGAGTACATTTCCTGCAATTCTACACATTTTGCCATAAGGTGGAGAGAAATGTTTTCTATTTTTAATATGCTATCTGGGTGAGAGGGATTAATTCAACCATGATTACTGCTAGTTTAGATAAGACTAACAATCTACAGAATGTTAGCTGACATGGGGGAGTGACTGTCAGTGACTGACATAACAAGAGAAACTGCTGATGCACAACAAATGTCAAAATTGCAACTTGTGTATTCTACTATTGTAACACTCAACAGTAAGTTGAGACCTCCAACTGGAAGACCTACGACGTCACATCAACAAGTACTACTACTAAATCAAATCAAAGTTTATTTGTCACGTGC
Source organism: Oncorhynchus keta (assembly GCF_023373465.1). Lineage (NCBI taxonomy): Eukaryota > Metazoa > Chordata > Actinopteri > Salmoniformes > Salmonidae > Oncorhynchus > Oncorhynchus keta. Next base: position 634,683 of record NW_026290769.1, on the reverse strand, counting down.
GCCGAATACAACAGCTTACAGTGAAATGCTTACTTACCAACGGTGCGATTTTTAGGTAAACAATAGATAAGTAAAGAAATACAGTGGGGCAAAAAAAGTATTTAGTCAGCCACCAATTGTGCAAGTTCTCCCACTTAAAAAGACGAGAGGCCTGTAATTTTCATCATAGGTACACTTTAACTATGACAGACAAAATGAGAAAAAAAATCCAGAAAATCACATTGTAGGATTTTTAATGAATTTATTTGCAAATTATGGTGGAAAATAAGTATTTGGTCACCTACAAACAAGCAAGATTTCTGGCTCTCACAGACCTGTAACTTCTTCTTTAAGAGGCTCCTCTGTCCTCCACTCGTTACCTGTATTAATGGCACCTGTTTGAACTTGTTATCAGTATAAAAGACACCTGTCCACAACCTCAAACAGTCACACTCCAAACTCCACTATGGCCAAGACCAAAGAGCTGTCAAAGGACACCAGAAACAAAATTGTAGACCTGCACGGGGCTGGGAAGACTGAATCTGCAATAGGTAAGCAGCTTGGTTTGAAGAAATCAACTGTGGGAGCAATTATTAGGAAATGGAAGACATACAATATCACTGATAATCTCCCTCGATCTGGGGCTCCACGCAAGATCTCACCCCGTGGGGTCAAAATGATCACAAGAACGGTGAGAAAAAATCCCAGAACCACATGGGGGGACCTAGTGAATGACCTGCAGAGAGCTGGGACCAAAGTAACAAAGCCTACTATCAGTAACACACTACGCCTCCAGGGACTCAAATCCTAATTACCACTACATCCATACTATAGATCTATAGAGACAGCGGCTAGAAGCCCTGTGACATCACATCAACAAATACCGCATTACCACTGCACCTTAATTACCACTGCACCTTAATTACCACTGCACCAGACGTGTCCCCCTGCTTAAGCCAGTACATGTTCAGGCCCGTCTGAAGTTTGCTAGAGAGCATTTGGATGATCCAGAAGAAGATTGGAAGAATGTCATATGGTCAGATGAAACCAAAATATAACTTTTTGGTAAAAACTCAACTTGTTGTGTTTGGAGGACAAAGAATGCTGAATTGCATCCAAAGAACACCACACCTACTGTGAAGCATGGGGGTGGAATCATCATGCTTTGGGGCTGTTTTTCTGCAAAGGGACCAGGACGACTGATCCAAGGAAAGGAAAGAATGAATGGGGCCATGTATCGTGAGATTTTGAGTGAAAACCTCCTTCCATCAGCAAGTGCATTGAAGATGAAACGTGGCTGGGTCTTTCAGCATGACAATGATCCCAAACACACCGCCCGGGCAACGAAGGAGTGGCTTCGTAAGAAGAATTTCAAGGTCCTGGAGTGGCCTAGCCAGTCTCCAGATCTCAACCCCATAGAACATCTTTGGAGGGAGTTGAAAGTCTGTGTTGCCCAGCAACAGCCCCAAAACATCACTGCTCTAGAGGAGATCTGCATGGAGGAATGGGCCAAAATACCAGCAACAGTGTGTGTGTGAACCTTACAGAAAACGTTTGAGCTCTGTCATTGCCAACAAAGGGTATATAACAAAGTATTGTGATAACCTTTTGTTATTGACCAAATACTTATTTTCCACCATAATTTGCAAATAAATTCATTAAAAATCCTACAATGTGATTTTCTGGATTTTTTTCTCTCTCATTTTGTCTGTCATAGTTGAAGTGTACCAATGATGAAAATTACAGGCCTCATCTTTTTAAGTGGGAGAACTTGCACAATTGGTGGCTGACTAAATACTTTTTTGCCCCACTGTATAAACAACAGTAAAAAGAGTAACAAATAACAGTAGCGAGGCTATATACAGGCACCGGTTAGTCGGGCTAATTGAGGTATATGTACATGAATGTATAGTTAAAGTGACTATGCATTATTGATAAACAGAGAGTAGCAGCAGCATAAAATAGGGGTTGGGGGGGGACAATGCAAATAGTCCAGGTAGCCATTTGATTACCTGTTCAGGAATCTTATGGCTTGAAGGTAAAAGCTGTTGAGAAGCCTTTTGGTCCTATACTTGGCGCTCCGGTACCACTTGCCGTCTATGACTGGGGTGGCTGGGGTCTTTCACAATTTTTAGGGCTTTCCTCTGACACTGCCTGGTGTAGAGGTCCTGGATGGCAGGAAGTGTGGCCCCAGTGATGTACTGGGCCGTACGCACTACCCTCTGTAGTGCCTGACGGTCGGAGGCCGAGCACTTGCCATACCAGGCGGTGATGTAACCAGTCAGGATGCTACTGCTACGACACCCTACATACCCATACAATATATCTATAGACAACAGCTAGAGGCCTACGACATCACATCAACAAGTACTACTACATACTTGTTATTACTACATTACTGTAGCTTTATTACCTCTTTCTTTTACTTGTTTATTTTCTCCCTGAAGGTTGGACTCTACAGAGAACCAGGTGGATGAGACTGTCTTTCTACTGGAGTCCTACATCTTCTCTACCAAGACCAAGTGAGAGGGAGGGAGAACCAGGTGGATGAGACTGTCTTTCTACTGGAGTCCTACATCTTCTCTACCAAGACCAAGTGAGAGGGAGGGAGAACCAGGTGGATGAGACTGTCTTTCTACTGGAGTCCTACATCTTCTCTACCAAGACAAGTGGGAGGGAGGAGGAGGGGAGAAACACAATGGACATGAAGTTGCATCAATAAAATATGTTTGGGTTTTCATATACCTGACTCACTTGGTGCTTTTTCTGCCTGACGTACAGACGTCGTTATTTCAGTTATATGTTCAACGATGTCTGCTAGTGTGAAAGTGTTTTTTCCTTTATAGAATGAAGTAGTCCGAAATGCCAGATAAAAAATAAAAATAAAAAGTTATGTAATAAAATATTTGGTTCATGTGAATGAATGATCCTATGTATGTATAAATTAACATGAAAGAAACTAAAATAACATTTTCAAAAACTTTAATTATCAATAGTTTTAATTTGACAAAAAAAATGAACTCTACTGTAGAGAAAATGGGTGAAAAATCTAAAGTCATGATGACTTCTGAATATTAAATAGACAGTTTGGTTTGTAACAACGTTACATAGAAATACAAATATATTCACATGATTATAAGTGGCCCCCATTATCAGGTAGTGCATTTTCATTCAAGCTTCCTTGAAGGATGGAACTGCTTTCCATACAGCACAACATGGTACTAATTACAGGTTGATACCTGTACTATATCTACTTATACAACATGGTACTAATTACAGGTCGATGCCTGTACTATATCTACTTATACAACATGGTACTAATTACAGGTTGATGCCTGTACGGTATCTACTTATACAACATGGTACTAATTACAGGTTGATGCCTGTACGGTATCTACTTATACAACATGGTACTAATTACAGGTTGATACCTGTACGGTATCTACATATACAACATGGTACTAATTACAGGTCGATGCCTGTACTATATCTACTTATACAACATGGTACTAATTACAGGTCGATGCCTGTACGGTATCTACTTATACAACATGGTACTAATTACAGGTCGATGCCTGTACTATATCTACTTATACAACATGGTACTAATTACAGGTCGATGCCTGTACTATATCTACTTATACAACATGGTACTAATTACAGGTTGATGCCTGTACGGTATCTACTTATACAACATGGTACAACAGGTTGATACCTGTACTAATTACAACATGGTACTAATTACAGGTCGATGCCTGTACTATATCTACTTATACAACATGGTACTAATTACAGGTCGATGCCTGTACTATATCTACTTATACAACATGGTACTAATTACAGGTTGATGCCTGTACGGTATCTACTTATACAACATGGTACTAATTACAGGTCGATGCCTGTACTATATCTACTTATACAACATGGTACTAATTACAGGTCGATGCCTGTACTATATCTACTTATACAACATGGTACTAATTACAGGTTGATGCCTGTACGGTATCTACATATACAACATGGTACTAATTACAGGTCGATGCCTGTACTATATCTACTTATACAACATGGTACTAATTACAGGTTGATGCCTGTACGGTATCTACTTATACAACATGGTACTAATTACAGGTTGATACCTGTACGGTATCTACATATACAACATGGTACTAATTACAGGTCGATGCCTGTACTATATCTACTTATACAACATGGTACTAATTACAGGTCGATGCCTGTACTATATCTACTTATACAACATGGTACTAATTACAGGTTGATACCTGTACGGTATCTACTTATACAACATGGTACTAATTACAGGTCGATGCCTGTACTATATCTACTTATACAACATGGTACTAATTACAGGTTGATACCTGTACGGTATCTACTTATACAACATGGTACTAATTACAGGTTGATACCTGTACGGTATCTACTTATACAACATGGTACTAATTACAGGTCGATGCCTGTACTATATCTACTTATACAGATCTACACTGTTTGAAGTCTGCAGTCATTGAACATCATACCCAGTCACATTGCACCAGGCGTGTCAAACTCATTCCACAGAGGGCTGTGTGTCTGTAGGTTTTTGTTTTGTCCATTCAATTAAGACCTAGACAACCAGTTGAGGGGAGTCCCTCACTAAGTCGTGACCTTAATTCATCCATCAAGTGGTGGAGTGAGCCTGCAGACACTCGGCCTTCCGTGGAATGAGTTTGACACGTAGTGTACAGCATTATTTCCTGTCTGGGACATCTCTGAAGAAAACTCATGTACACGTCCTTCCTGCTGTACGTTTCTAAACAGGTGTGTAACTACAGCCCTACAGCCATGGGTTCACCTGTAGAAACAGACAAGATGTTGGGGTGTCTGATGATAGATGCAGTCTGTGCCATGTGGTGTTAGGTGTTTTGACAGTTCAGACACACACTGGGCAACGCTCATCTATACCGGCTGTGCGTTCTTTATGGGGGGGGCATGATTTAGAAGAGGGGAAAGACATCTGTTTTTATTGCTGGAGGGGTGGAGCAGTCTCTGTGCAGGTCGTTGCCATGGGGATGGGCACGAAGTGGACTCTTTCTGTGGTTCTCTGGTTGTCACAGATCCTGTATCCATTGACTGACATCATGGCGGCGAGGGGCGGGCTCAGTCCTCGAGTTCCTCGTCCTTTATCTGTTTACGAGTGAAGAACCCCAGCTGGAGAAAGGAGGGATGAGAAGGAAGGAGTGAAATCCAAAGTGTTGATCTTTACCACAAAGGCAGAGGAGAAACAAGTTGTTGTAGAGTGTGAGGTACAGAGGTACTGTATGGTGAGGTGTGATTGGTGTACCTTCCACATTGCGAAGATGATGAGGGCCAATAGCAGAAGCCCTCCAATGATGCTACCTATCAGAATCCAGAGAGAAATAGGGATGGCCCGCCCCTTTAGTACCTCCAACACCGTCTGATGGAGAGAAAGAGAAAAAAAGGCTGATAGTAGAGACAGTCTGACAGATATCATCACCCTATACCAGCTTCCTACTCTATCTGGATGTAAACAACAGACAGACAGACAGATATCATCACCCTATACCAGCTTCCTACTTTATCTGGATGTAAACAACAGACAGACAGACATCACCCTATACCAGCTTCCTACTCTATCTGGATGTAAACAACAGACAGACAGATATCACCCTATACCAGCTTCCTACTCTATCTGGATGTAAACAACAGACAGCCAGATATCACCCTATACCAGCTTCCTACTTTATCTGGATGTAAACAACAGACAGACAGATATCACCCTATACCAGCTTCCTACTCTATCTGGATGTAAACAACAGACAGCCAGATATCACCCTATACCAGCTTCCTACTTTATCTGGATGTAAACAACAGACAGACAGACAGACAGATATCACCCTATACCAGCTTCCTACTGTATCTGGATGTAAACAACAGACAGACAGATATCACCCTATACCAGCTTCCTACTCTATCTGGATGTAAACAACAGACAGACAGATATCACCCTATACCAGCTTCCTACTCTATCTGGATGTAAACAACAGACAGCCAGATATCACCCTATACCAGCTTCCTACTTTATCTGGATGTAAACAACAGACAGACAGACATCACCCTATACCAGCTTCCTACTCTATCTGGATGTAAACAACAGACAGACAGATATCACCCTATACCAGCTTCCTACTCTATCTGGATGTAAACAACAGACAGACAGATATCACCCTATACCAGCTTCCTACTCTATCTGGATGTAAACAACAGACAGCCAGATATCACCCTATACCAGCTTCCTACTTTATCTGGATGTAAACAACAGACAGACAGACATCACCCTATACCAGCTTCCTACTCTATCTGGATGTAAACAACAGACAGACAGATATCACCCTATACCAGCTTCCTACTCTATCTGGATGTAAACAACAGACAGCCAGATATCACCCTATACCAGCTTCCTACTTTATCTGGATGTAAACAACAGACAGACAGATATCACCCTATACCAGTTTCCTACTCTATCTGGATGTAAACAACAGACAGACAGATATCACCCTATACCAGCTTCCTACTTTATCTGGATGTAAACAACAGACAGACAGATATCACCCTATACCAGCTTCCTACTCTATCTGGATGTAAACAACAGACAGCCAGATATCACCCTATACCAGCTTCCTACTTTATCTGGATGTAAACAACAGACAGACAGACAGACAGATATCACCCTATACCAGCTTCCTACTCTATCTGGATGTAAACAACAGACAGACAGATATCACCCTATACCAGCTTCCTACTCTATCTGGATGTAAACAACAGACAGCCAGATATCACCCTATACCAGCTTCCTACTCTATCTGGATGTAAACAACAGACAGCCAGATATCACCCTATACCAGCTTCCTACTTTATCTGGATGTAAACAACAGACAGACAGACAGATATCACCCTATACCAGCTTCCTACTCTATCTGGATGTAAACAACAGACAGACAGATATCACCCTATACCAGCTTCCTACTCTATCTGGATGTAAACAACAGACAGCCAGATATCACCCTATACCAGCTTCCTAATTTATCTGGATGTAAACAACAGACAGACATCACCCTATACCAGCTTCCTACTTTATCTGGATGTAAACAACAGACAGACAGACAGATATCACCCTATACCAGCT
>NW_026290769.1:557500-625000 GCF_023373465.1 Oncorhynchus keta | reverse complement strand
GTGCGTGCATCAGTGTATATGTGTCTGTCTGTTCTCACCAGTAGGTCAGTCTGTTGCATGTCTTCAGGATGTAGAGGTCGTACATCTCTCTGTCTGTCCTTCAGCTGGGACACGTCACTGTCTACACTGCAATTCACCCCTGTCACCTGACATCACAAAGGTCACAGTTCAGAACCAGAGAGAAATGACAATAACTGTTTATTCCAACTGTAGTGGGAGAGGGTTAGTACTCACGTTGTAAGAGAAGACCTCAGTAACAGCCATGAAGACTCTGTCTCCAGCTGCTACAGAGGGCAGGCTCAGCCTCAACTCCAGGTTACTCACACTGTAACAGCCCAGGTTCTGCAGCTACACACAGAACACATTAGTCTGAGGTGTGTGTGTGTGTGTGTGTGTGTGTGTGTGTGTGTGTGTGTGTGTGTGTGTGTGTGTGTGTGTGTGTGTGTGTGTGTGTGTGTGTGTGTGTGTAAAGACAGTATGTATGGTTGTGTGTGTGATTGTGCAGTAAGGATATTAAGGAAACAGATATATTGTGTGTGCACTGCTTACCCTGAAGTGTGTGTAGAACTCTGGTCCTATTGCCTCTGATATGGTTCTGGTTGGGTGGACCTCATAACGGTTCAGATTGGAGTCACTACAAAGAAAGGTAGAGATACAGGGAATGAGAGAGAGAGAGAGACCGAGAGACCGAGAGAGAGATAGAGACTAACCTGGTGATGAAGAGGTCAGGTTCGTACTGAACCACAGTCTGGACTTGAACACTGTTGTCTCCCAACGTAGCCTCTCTCTCCACACTGTCACTATGGGAACCAGGAACACAGAGATGTATGTGACAGACACATGACAAGACAAACACACAGTACTTCTGTCTCTACTGGAGGCTGAATTTCAGGTTAATTTCTAGAAGCTCCCAATAGGAATCCCTTTACATTCCTCCATAGGATTATAATGAGTTACCTGGCAACTGTGAGTTTCATCTGGACTTTACTGAGCAGAGACGTACAGCTGAACTCAAACTCTAACATGAAGTTCACCTGAGAGAGAAGATAAGAGGTGGTGGGGATTGAGTTTTTGGTATCAGAACTACACTGAACAAATATATGAACGCACCATGAAACAATTTCTAAGATTTTTCCATTTGCCTCATGCAGTGAGACACATCTCCTTCACATAGAGTTGATCAGTCTGTTGATTGTGACCTGTGGAATGTTGTCCCACTCCTCTTCAATGGCTCTGCAAAGTTACTGGATATTGGAAGGAACTGGAACACGCTGTCGTACACGTCGACCCAGAGCATCCCAAACATGCTCAATAGGTGACATGTCTGATGAGTATGCAGGCCATGGAAGAACTGGGACATTTTCAGCTTCCAAGAATTGTGTAGAGATCCTTGCGACATGGAGCCGTGCATTATCATGCTGAAACATGAGGTGATGGTGGTGGATGGCAAGACAATGGGCCTCAGGATCTCGTCACAGTATCTCTGTGCATTCAAATTATCATCCATAAAATGCAATTGTATTTGTTGTCCGTAGATTATGCCTGCCCATACCATAACCCTACCCCCACTACGGGGCACTCTGTTCACAACGTTGACGTCAGCTAACCACTCACCCACCCGACGCCATATGTCTGACATCTGCCCGGTACAGCTAAAACTGGGATTCATCCATGAAGAGCACACTTCTCCAGCGTACCAGGAGCCATCGAAGGTGAGCATTTGCCCACTGACGTCGATTACAATGTCGAACTGCAATCAAGTCAAGACCCTGGTGAGGACGGCGAGCACACAAATGAGCTTCCCTGAGACGGTTTCTGACAGTTTGTGCAGAAATTCTTCAGTTGTGCAAACCCACAGTTTCATCAGCTGTCTGGGTAGCTGGTCTCAGACGATCCAGCAGGTGAAGAGGCCGGATGTGGAGGTCCTGAGCTGGTGTGGTTACACGTAGTCTGCGATTGTGAGGCTGGTTGGACATACTGCCAAATTCTCTAAAACGACGTTGGAGGCAGCTTATGGTAGAGAAATTAACATTCAATTATTTGGCAACAGCACTAGTGACATTCCTGCAGTCAGAATGCCAATTGCACGCTCCCTCAAAACCTGAGACATCTGTGGCATTGTGTTGTTTGACAAAACTGCACATTTTAGAGTTGCCTTTTATTGTCCCCAGCACAAGGTGCACCTGTGTAATGATCATGGCATTTAATCATCTTTTTGATATGCCACACCTGTCAGGTGGATGGATTATCTTGGCAAAGGAGAAATGCTCACTAACAGGGATGTAAACAACATTTGAGAAAAATAAGCTTTTTGTGCGTATGGAACATTTCTGGGATCTTTTATTTCAGCTCATGAAACATGGGACCAACACTTTACATGTTGTGTTTATATTTCTGTTCATTGTATTTGATGCCAGACAGACCTTGGAGTGGGAGCGGAACACAGGATAGCTGACATTACAGGAATGACTGTTGGAACTGAGAGATGTACACTCAATTTTCAACTGGGTATCCTCCTAGAGAGAGAGAAGGAGAGAGAGAAAGATAGGGATGGAGACATCGAAAGGGAGGGAGGAAGAGAGAGAAGGGGGAGGAGACAGAATAAAATTGTCAGGTTCATGTTGTAAATCTGTGTGTAGTGTGTGTGTGTGTGTGTGTGTGTGTGTGTGTGTGTGTGTGTGTGTGTGTGTGTGTGTGTGTGTGTGTGTGTGTGTGTGTGTGTGTGTGTGTGTGTGTGTGTGTGTGTGTGGTGTGTGTGTGTTTCGTACCCGTATACTGAGACTAGAGAAGTGGAGGTTGCGTGAGTAGTGCAGTGTCAGGCTGGTGTTGTAGGCGTTCTCCAGTCTGTTCTGCAGCTGGACTTCTACAGCCAGACGTCTGCGAGGGCTACGGATCACATAGGGCTGCTGTCTGCAGAGAGGAGTTACATTCAGACATTCATACAACTACTACACAACTTGACTTAGTAATTGTTTGGCTGATTGAGTGTTGACTGGACACAAAAAAGAGAGGAACATTTTTGATCAGGTGTGTGTGTGTGTGTCTATACGTGTGTGTGTCCATGCATGTGTGTGTGCACATGTGTTCATGTGTGTTTGTGTGTGTGAGATGTACCTTGTCCCAGAGATGTCCATATGAGCCTGCAGCACCAGATCAGTGACACACACATCATCCTCACCACAGTCTTTGAAGAACGCAATCTGGAGACATCAAGGTACAGTATTTGAAATGGAGGTGCCAGAGTAATACTGTAGATAACGTACAGTAACAGTACATTACATCATACAATTTGTCCAGGATGCTACGAGCACCCCACACACACCCCACACACTGACCGATCTCTTGAAGGTGGTGGGCCAGCCTTCGTCCAGCACTGGGCCGCTCTCTGTGTCGTTGATCTTAAAGCGCAGGGAGAAGCTGATTGGACGGATGTAGTCTGCTGTGTCCTATCACAGACGGAGACAAAGGGTTAGAGGTCAATATCATGTTTCAGGATGTAGATTGTGTGTGTCGGTCGGGGTGAAGGATGTGTGTTTTGGCATTGTGTGTGTCGGTCGGGGTGAAGGATGTGTGTTTTGGCATTGTGTGTGTCGGTCGGGGTGAAGGATGTGTGTTTTGGCATTGTGTGTGTCGGTCGGGGTGAAGGATGTGTGTTTTGGCATTGTGTGTGACATTTGGAAAGGCAGGTTGTGGCAGTAGCGTGTACATGTTGGTTGTGTGTTTGTGTCAGGGCATGTGTGTATGTTAGTTGTGTAGTGTGTGTGTATGTTAGTTGTGTAGTGTGTGCGTGTGTGTGTGTATATGCCATTTAGCAGAGGCTTTTATCCAAAGCGGCTTACAGTCATGTATGGTCGCTGTTTGGTCCTAGGAATTGAACCCACTATCCTGGCATTGCAAGTACCATACTAGATGAGCTCTGGTGTGTGTCATACTCACAAACACATGGAAGGGCAGGTTGTGGCAGACGGTCTGTCCTGTGTGAACTCTGACCCCCAGCTGTGTCTGTCTCTGGTTGCTGTCGTCAAACAACGCCCTCGCTGTCAACTTTCTCTCATCCAACATGGCCACCACCGACAGATCTGGGGAGGAGGGAGAAGGGGATGTTAGTGTTGATAACAAATCTATCAAATCTAACAGGCGGACTCCTTCCCTCTCGTTTCTCCCTCCCCCTTACTTTCTCCAGTCCCTGCCCCTCCCTCTCTCCCCTCCCTCTCCCTTACTCTCTGCAGTCCCTGCCCCTCCCTCTCTCCCCTCCCTCTCCCTTACCGAAGCTGGTGCTGTGAGTTCCAGGGGAACGGGACAGAGCCAGGAAGCAGGCTGTAGCGTTGAGACAGGCAGACTCCCTCCCTCCTCTCTGACACGTCTTCTGGATGACGTTGATGGAGTGGGGCTGGAAGGACAGACTCATGTTGATCTGGACTATACTACGAGAACTGGAGAGAGGGGAGGGAGAATTGATCATTCAATGATGACGATCATCATCACATTTTAAAAAAATACTCCACTGCCAAGTCTGACAATGTATCCCTCCCCTCCTCTTCATTCCTCCACCTCCCCTCATCCCTCCTTTCTTACCTGAGTAGTACAGCACTGCCCTGGGCCCCCACAGCCAGGTCTAACAGACCATCTCCATCCAGGTCTAATCTGGCACTCACACTGCGCCCAAAATACTGCAGAGAGGGGGACAGAGACGACCCTGCGATACGCTACAAGGAGAAGGAGAGGTGAGCAAGGAGGTGGAGAGATGAGAGTAGAGAAGTGGTGGAGAGAGACGTAGAACGAGGTCAATGGAAATACTATAGCTAAGAATGATATCACTTTAAAAACAAATCTTCACTTTTCTTTTCACAGAGATGGACTCCACCTATACTTCTGGTGACACTTCTTTCTTTACCTGTTTGTAGTTGTGGATGATGTGTATGTTTACCTGTTTGTAGTTGTGGATGATGTGTATGTATACCTGTTTGTAGTTGTGGATGATGTGTATGTATACCTGTTTGTAGTTGTGGATGATGTGTATGTCTACCTGTTTGTAGTTGTGGATGATGTGTATGTTTACCTGTTTGTAGTTGTGGATGATGTGTATGTCTACCTGTTTGTAGTTGTGGATGATGTGTATGTATACCTGTTTGTAGTTGTGGATGATGTGTATGTTTACCTGTTTGTAGTTGTGGATGATGTGTATGTATACCTGTTTGTAGTTGTGGATGATGTGTATGTTTACCTGTTTGTAGTTGTGGATGATGTGTATGTATACCTGTTTGTAGTTGTGGATGATGTGTATGTTTACCTGTTTGTAGTTGTGGATGATGTGTATGTCTACCTGTTTGTAGTTGTGGATGATGTGTATGTCTACCTGTTTGTAGTTGTGGATGATGTGTATGTCTACCTGTTTGTAGTTGTGGATGATGTGTATGTCTACCTGTTTGTAGTTGTGGATGATGTGTATGCCCTGGCCATGGTAGACGTATATGGCCCCATTGTGTCCGTCCTCTAGGGGTGCCCCCACCAGCAGGTCAGTGTACCCGTCATGGTTGAGGTCTGGGGCGGAGGCCAGGGCGTAGCCAAACCTAGCATCCTGGAACCTATCCTCTGCCTTCAGAGTACCGTTAGACACAAACACCTCCTCCTGAGAGGTAGAGGTAGAGAGAGAGAGAGAGAGAGAGAGAGAGAGAGAGAGAGAGAGAGAGAGAGAGAGAGAGAGAGAGAGAGAGAGAGAGAGAGAGAGAGAGAGGAGAGAGAGAGGGGAGAGAGAGAGAGAGAGAGAGAGAGAGAGAGAGAGAGAGAGAGAGGCAGAGTAGAGAGATAAAGACAGGCAGAGTAGAGAGAGATAAAGACAGGCAGAGTAGAGAGAGAGAGAGAGATACAGACAGGCAGTAGAGTGAGATAAAGACAGGCAGAGAGAGAGAGAGAGTGGAGAGAGATAAAGACAGGCAGAGTAGAGAGAGATAAAGACAGGCAGAGTAGAGAGAGAGAGTGGAGAGAGATAAAGACAGGCAGAGTAGGGAGAGATAAAGACAGGCAGAGTAGAGAGAGAGAGTGGAGAGAGATAAAGACAGGCAGAGTAGAGAGAGATAAAGACAGGCAGAGTAGAGAGAGAGAGTGGAGAGAGATAAAGACAGGCAGAGTAGAGAGAGAGAGTGGAGAGAGATAAAGACAGGCAGAGTAGAGAGAGAGAGTGGAGAGAGATAAAGACAGGCAGAGTAGAGAGAGAGAGTAGAGAGATATAAAGACAGGCAGAGCAGCTCCCAGCCATACCTCTTCTTATCCACTAATATCCTCAACCCTCAACCCCTTTCCCCTCCCTTAACTCTATCTCCCCCCTTCGCCCATCTCTCACCCCCCTCCCCCTCTTCCTGACACCAGCTCAGTCCCCTGTCTCACCCCACTGAGGGAGTAGATGTAGACTCTGCCTGCCTCCTTGTTGCCAGGGCCCAGGTACATGGGTGCTGCCACCAGCAGAACATCAGTAATGCCATCCTGGTCCACGTCCAACCCACACACCTCACTGCCATAGTACGACCCAATCTACAGACAGAGAGAGAGAGAGACAAAGACAGAGAGGAGAGAGAGAGAGAGAGAGAGAGAGAGAGAGAGAGAGAGAGAGAGACAGGAGAGAGAGGAGGAGAGAGAGAGGAGGGAGGGAGGGAGAGAGAGAGAGAGAGAGAGAGAGAGAGAGAGAGAGAGAGAGAGAGAGAGAGAGAGAGAGAGAGAGAGAGAGAGAGAGAGAGAGAGAGAGAGAGAGAGAGGAGAAAGAGAGAGAGACAGAGACGGAGAGAGAGAGGAGAGAGAGAGAGAGAGAGAGAGAGAGAGAGAGAGAAAGAGGGAGGTATGGTGGTGGTGAGGAGAAGGGGTGTGGGGGGTTGGGGTGAGTGAGAGTTTGATTGATAGATACATCCCATGAGGTATATACACACACACACTAGCTACCTGTTCTCCATTGAGGGCCTGTGCAATGTTGACATCTCCATTGTCGCTCAGTTCAAACAGAATGACCTTTCCTTTGTGTTTGAACCTGGGAGCTCCAGCCACATACAGCCTCCTCCAGTCTCCCACTATCACTGACGACACTGTGTAGCCTAAACACACACAAATACTTTAATTAGATCCACAAATTAAATAATACTTGCATCGGATTCAAATATCTCACAGGTCATACAGATGCCTGGAGACACATTAGGTATGGAAACAAAGATTATTGTGTAAATCCGTGATAAATGTAGTAGTATTATGTGTAAAACAGTGATACGTTTAGTAGTATTATGTGTAAAACAGTGATACATTTAGTAGTATTATGTGTAAAACAGTGATACGTTTAGTAGTATTATGTGTAAAACAGTGATACGTTTAGTAGTATTATGTGTAAAACAGTGATACGTTTAGTAGTATTATGTGTAAAACAGTGATAAGTTTAGTAGTATTATGTGTAAAACAGTGATACATTTAGTAGTATTATGTGTAAAACAGTGATAGGTTTAGTAGTATTATGTGTAAAACAGTGATACATTTAGTAGTATTATGTGTAAAACAGTGATACGTTTAGTAGTATTATGTGTAAAACAGTGATACGTTTAGTAGTATTATGTGTAAAACAGTGATAGGTTTAGTAGTATTATGTGTAAAACAGTGATACATTTAGTAGTATTATGTGTAAAATAGTGATACGTTTAGTAGTATTATGTGTAAAACAGTGATAAGTTGAGTAGTATTATGTGTAAAACAGTGATACGTTTAGTAGTATTATGTGTAAAACAGTGATACGTTTAGTAGTATTATGTGTAAAACAGTGATACGTTTAGTAGTATTATGTGTAAAACAGTGATACGTTTAGTAGTATTATGTGTAAAACAGTGATAGGTTTAGTAGTATTATGTGTAAAACAGTGATACATTTAGTAGTATTATGTGTAAAACAGTGATACATTTAGTAGTATTATGTGTAAAACAGTGATACATTTAGTAGTATTATGTGTAAAACAGTGATACGTTTAGTAGTATTATGTGTAAAACAGTGATACATTTAGTAGTATTATGTGTAAAACAGTGATACATTTAGTAGTATTATGTGTAAAACAGTGATACATTTAGTAGTATTATGTGTAAAACAGTGATAAGTTGAGTAGTATTATGTGTAAAACGGTGTAATGTAAAGTGTACATAGTGTAATGTAAGTAAGTTAAGTCACCCAGATAGGCAGCATGGTTCTTGAGCTCCTGGGGGAACTCTGACTCAAAGGCCTCTCTGGTGGGCATGATGCGGCCCTTAGTGCCCTCCTTCAGCACCCCTCCGTCCCAGTCATACGCCCCCACCATCCCAAACAGGATGCCATCCTGAAACACACGCATGGGAGAGGGGGGATAAACATACAGTACAATGACAGATCAGAAATTCAAGACAATGACATGACGCGCGCGCTCGCCCTGCACACTACGCACACACACACATGGTGGACTCACATCGAGAACGTGTGTGGAGAAGCCAATCTGGGACATCTCAAACTTGAAGGAGCTCTCGTTGTACCCCAGCGTCCCTGTGACAAAACAGAAACATCAAAACAACGTTTAACAAACCTTTCTAGCACATTTTCTGTAGTATCCAACACAAAAATCTAGTTGAGCAGATCTCTCTGCTATTATTTTGTGTCATGTCCTTCAAAAATTATTTTATTAAAATCATGAGTCTCACCCTCTCATGTTTCTGTGCCCAACCACATATCTGTGTAGTGTGGGGGTTCAGTGACTGAGTGAGGGGCTAATGGGACCTCTGCTGAGGTGAAAGCGGAACAGGTTTACCCTAACCCTAACTCTCAAAGGAAGTTGAGTTGAATGTTTGGTTAATGTTTGTTCTGCCAGTGCCAGGTGGCTGACACATGAATACCGTGATGGGACTAAACATGGCATCCTGTGCTGCCCACAGGATGCCATGTTTAGTCCCATCACAGTATTCAGGTGTCAGAGTGGGCAGCACAGGATGCCACGTTTAGTCCCATCACGGTATTCATGTGTCAGAGTGGGCAGCACAGGATGCCACGTTTAGTCCCATCACAGTATTCAGGTGTCAGAGTGGGCAGCACAGGATGCCACGTTTAGTCCCATCACGGTATTCATGTGTCAGAGTGGGCAGCACAGGATGCCACGTTTAGTCCCATCACGGTATTCATGTGTCAGAGTGGGCAGCACAGGATGCCACGTTTAGTCCCATCACGGTATTCAGGTGTCAGAGTGGGCAGCACAGGATGTCACGTTTGGTCCCATCACGGTATTCATGAGACTGGTGCCCACTCTGACACATGAATACATTCCCCTCCCCAATCTGCCACTATCTAGATGCCACAGGTTAGTGCCCTCTCTCTCCCTCCTCACTCAAGAACCCAGCTGGTATATAGAATCTACCTCCCTCATCCTCCTCTCATATCCTCCACTCCCTTCCTCCCTCGCTCCCTACAGACTTCAGGGTGGCATAATTTCCTCCCTTGTTCCTGTAAGTGTTGTGATAGCTGCTCGCGCCCTTCTTTCCTTTTCAAGGTAGTGGCATCTATCCATCCCTTCCTCTTTCATTCCGTCTGGGATTAAATGTGGCACCATTCCCCCTTTTTTACCTCTTCCTCAATTGAAAGAGAGTAACATCCCTCTCTCTTCTAACTTTCTCCCTGGCTAAATAAGAAAGCAGTCCCTCCCTGTCTCCAGAACACAGACATCCTTTCCCCTCCTGTCTCTTTCCAGCACTTTCACCTCCCTCCCTCCCCCTTCCTCTTCCTCTCTCCGTCTCACCCTCTAGAGTGAAGATGCGGTCTCCTAGTGCATCTACGATGTCGTTGAGCGCCGCCTCGTCAGTCACGTTGAAGAAGTATTTGTCGTCAGGGTCGCTGGCAATGTACTTGATCTCACTGATAAACGTCTCTGGGTCCTGCTGCCTGCGGATGTAGTGACCCAATACCTGGAGGGAGAGAGAAAGGGATGAGGAAAGAGAGGGGGAGAGATAAAGGGGGAGGGAGAGAGAGGGGGAACAGAGAAAGGGACGAGGAAAGAGAGGGGGGGAGAGAGGGAAAGAGAGAGGAAGAGAGAGGGGGAACAGAGAAAGGGATGAGGAAAGAGAGGGGGGAGAGATAAAGGGGGGGGGGGATGAGAAAAGAGAGGGGGAGAGATAAAGGGGGAGGGAGAGAGAAAGGGATGAGGAAAGCGAGGGGGGAGAGATAAAGGGCGAGGGAGAGGGATGAGGAAAGAGAGGGGGAAGAGAGAAAGTGGGAGGGAGAAAGGGAAAGAGAGGGGAAGAGAGAAAGGGGGAGGGAGAAAGGGGGAGGGAGAGAGGGAAAGAGAGAGGAAGAGAGAGGGGGAAGAGAGAAAGGGGGAGGGAGAGAGGGAAAGAGAGAGGAAGAGAGAAAGGGGAGGGAGAAAGGGGTTAAAGTGAAGGGTAGAAAAACAAAAGGGAGAGAAAGAAGGGGTTAAATGTAAGGGACAGAAAAAGTGAAAGGTAGAGCGAGAGATATTCTCTACGTAATCCGCCATGTTTCACAGGGACAGAGAACATTTATATAGAGGGAGAGATATTACTGAGTCAGGACAATCTGAGAGAACAGAGAGAGAGCTGCCAACACCAACCCCGTACAGTACAGTAGAGGTCATAACCTGAATCAAGTACAACCACAAAGAGACAACCCTTAAAAGACAAAAACAGATACTGTCCATAGGGTTCTACCTAAGGGGCTGTCTAAAAATGGAGTCAGCTAAAATGTTTGGGAAATACTGCTTTAGCAAACCGTGAAATTAAAGAATTGGTCCAGACAGGGGGAGAGAGATGACTGGTGTGGTAGGGCTCTCTAGTGTGAGGAGGCTATAGTAACAGCTACAGTTACTAGTCTGTAATACAGAATAGCCTAAACACTGCAGTAAGGAGCACATTCCTCCCCAGAAACCCAATCCCAACAATCCTTCCCTGTCACTCTGGCTGCCATCTTAAATAAGGAAATTCTCTGTTTTCAAAGGGGAGGGAGGGAAGGAGGGATGGATGGAGGAATGGAGGGGGAGATATGGAGGAAGGGAGGGAGGGAGAGAGAGAAGGAGGGAAGGAGGGATGGATGGAGGAATGGAGGGGGGAGAGATGGAGGAAGGGAGGGAGGGAGAGAGAGAAGGAAGGAGGAAGGGAGGGAGGGAGAGAGGGAAGGAGGAAGGGAGGGAGAGAGGGAAGGAGGGAAGGAGGGAGGGATGGATGGATGGATGGATGAAGGGAGGGAGGGAGGGAGGGAGGGAGGAAGGAAGGAAGGAAGGAAGGAAGGAAGGAAGGAAGGAAGGAAGGAAGGAAGGAAGGAAGGAAGGAAGGAAGGAAGGAAGGAAGGAAGGAAGGAAGGAAGGAAGGAAGGGCTGGCGGGAGGGAGGGTTTAATGTGAAGGAATCCTACACTATAAATGTATACATGAAGATCTTATAGAAGCAGAGAAATTCCGTTGGTCTTGCCAGCTGCTGCTGGTTTGTCCTCAGAGTCACGAACGGAGAGGGAGGACAGAAATACAGACAGCGGGAGGTAGCTTGTTAAGTATTCAAAACATACAGTGAAGTTATACTGCAAATGTATATGCACATATATGCACAACAAACTCGCAAACAGACAAACACACCCCATTTGACCCCTCTCCTTGTTGACTGTAAATTCTGTGTGAGTCAGCAGGCAGGCAGGCTGATGTATAAACCACGACTCAGGCTGTTATTTTAGAGAGCTTGCTTCTCTGCTCTCCCCAAAGGGCTGTTTTCTGTCCTACACACACTGGCAGCAGGACAGAGAGCAACAACATCAAAACATTGCAGCCGTCACAGTGAAACCACGTTTCAGCATCAAGACCCTGGAGATTCTCTCTCTCTCTCTCTCTCTCTCTCTCTCTCTCTCTCTCTCTCTCTCTCTCTCTCTCTCTCTCTCTCTCTCTCTCTCTCTCTCTCTCTCTCTCTCTCTCTCTCTCTCTCTCTCTCTCTCTCTCTCTCTCTCTCTCTCTCTCTCTCTCTCTCTCTCTCTCTCTCTCTCTCTCTCTCTCTCTCATCAAGACCCTGGAGATCTCTCTCTCTCTCTCTCTCTCTCTCTCTCTCTCTCTCTCTCTCTCTCTCTCTCTCTCTCTCTCTCTCTCTCTCTCTCTCTCTCTCTCTCTCTCTCTCTCTCTCTCTCTCTCTCTCTCTCTCTCTCTCTCTCTCTCTCTCTCTCTCTCTCTCTCTCTCTTTCTCACTCTCTCTTCAAATCAATTTAATTTAAGGGGTTTTATTGGTATATGTTTACAGAGAAAATAAATAAACATAAATATGGGTTGTATTTACAATGGTGCTTGTTTTTCACTGGTTGCCCTTTTTTTTGTCAACAGGTCACAAATCTTGCTACTGTGATGGTACACTGGTATTTCACCAAACATATATGGGAGTTTGTCTAAATGCTATGCTCACTGAGTCTGGACATAGTCAAAGCTTTCCTTAAGTTTGGGTCAGTCACAGTGGTCAGGTATTCTGCCACTGTGTACTCAAATAGCATTCGAGTTAGCTCTGTTTTTTTGTAAATTCTTTCCAATGTGTAAAGTAATAATAAAGTAATATTTTTTTTTGTTTTCTCATGATTTGGTTGGGTCTAATTGTGTTGCTGTCCTGGGGCTCTGTGGGGTGTGTTTGTGTTTCTGAACAGAGCCCCAGGACCAGCTTGCTTAGGGGACTCTTCTCCAGGTTCATCTCTCTGTAGGTGATGGTTTTGTTATCGATGGTTTGGGAATCGCTTCCTTTTAGGTGGTTGTTGAATTTAACGGCTCTTTTCTGGATTTTGATAATTAGTGTGTAATTCTGCTCTGCATGCATTATTTGGTGTTTTAGGTTGTACACAAAATATATTTTGCAGAACTCTGCATGCAGAGTCTCAATTTGGTGTTTGTCCCATTTTGTGAATTCTTGGTTGGTGACCGGCGCCCAGAACTCACAACCATAAAGGGCAATGGGTCCTGTAACTGATTCAAGTATTTTTAGCCAGATCTAAATTAGTATGTTACATTTTATGTTCCTTTTGATGACATAGAAGGCCCTTCTTGCCTTGTCTCTCAGATTGTTCACAGCTTTGTGGAAGTCCCCCCATTTCCCCCTCTCTGTCCTTCTCCTACCTCTCTCTATCAACATCTCTCTCTCTCTATCAACATCTCTCTCTCTCTATCAACATCTCTCTCTCTCTATCAACATCTCTCTCTCTCTATCAACATCTCTCTCTCTCTATCAACATCTCTCTCTCTCTCTCTCTCTCTCTCTCAACATCTCTCTCTCTCAACATCTCTCTCTCTCTCTATCAACATCTCTCTCTCTCTCTCTCTCTCTCTCTCTCTCTCTCTCTCTCTCTCTCTCGTCTCTCTCTCTCTCTCTCTCTCTCTCTCTCTCTCTCTCTCTCTCTCTCTCTCTCTCTCTCTCTCTCTCTCTCTCTCTCTCTCTCTCTCTCTCTCTCTCTCTCTCTCTCTCTCTCTCTCTCTCTCTCTCTCTCTCTCTCTCTCTCTCTCTCTCTCTCTCTCTCTCTCTCTCTCTCTCTCTCTCTCTCTCTCTCTCTCTCTCTCTCTCTCTCTCTCTCTCTTCAATGGGCTTTATTGTCATGGGAAACATATGTTAACATTGCCAAAGCAAGTGAGGTAGATAATATACAAAAGTGAAATAAACAATAAAAATGAACAGTAAACATTACACATACAGAAGTTTCAAAACAATAAAAACATTACAAATGTCATATTATATATACAGTGTTGTAACAATGTACAAATGGTTGCCCTTTTCTTGTGGCAACAGGTCACAGTGTTCATATTGTGGTTCCTCTGGTGACAGTGGCCCTGCAGGTCCCAGTGTTCATATTGTGGTTCCTCTGGCGACAGTGGCCCTGCAGGTCACAGTGTTTATATTGTGGTTCCTCTGGTGACAGTGGCTCTGCAGGTCACAGTGTTTATATTGTGGTTCCTCTGGTGACAGTGGCCCTGCAGGTCACAGTGTTTATATTGTGGTTCCTCTGGTGACAGTGGCTCTGCAGGTCCCAGTGTTTATATTGTAGTTCCTCTGGTGACAGTGGCCCTGCAGGTCCCAGTGTTTATATTGTGGTTCCTCTGGTGACAGTGGCTCTGCAGGTCCCAGTGTTTATATTGTGGTTCCTCTGGTGACTGTGGCTCTGCAGGTCCCAGTATTTATATTGTGGTTCCTCTCGTGACTGTGGCTCTGCAGGTCCCAGTGTTTATAATGTGGTTCCTCTGGTGACTGTGGCTCTGCAGGTCCCAGTGTTTATATTGTAGTTCCTCTGGTGACAGTGGCCCTGCAGGTCCCAGTGTTTATATTGTGGGCTGGGGAAGAGTCTCCGACTGCTCAGCCACTGGAGTCTGTTCCACCACATCACCAAAACCACATCACTCGAGACACTGATGGTGTGTGTGCATGTGTGTGTCTGTGTGTGTGTGTGTTAGGGGGGTGGGGTGGGGCAGGAAGACACAACTGTTGTTACCCACTGGGTTATTTTAAGGAGCCAGAGGGGTTCAGTTAGTGATTTGCTGGGGCTATTTTAAAAACCACAGGCATTATTTCAGGCCAGTTTGAGGCTGAATGGGCAGGATGGCTAGCTCTCACGTTATGCAGGGTATGTGAGGTGGTATGGTGGAAAAGCTGTTTCAATACAGCTATTTCAGGAGTAGGGTTGGTTGGTGAGACTGTCTACCATGTTGGTTAGTGAGTTTTGTGGTGTAGCAGGCATGCCGCATTCATGTGCTCTATGAAACAGTGTGTGTGTGTGTGTGCATGCGTCTCTGTGAGAGCCAAAAAGGTTCTACCTATATATGAATCTGTGGCTATGTACTGGGAGGCTGGGAGACTGGTTGCGTGTGAGTGTGTGAGTGGGGTAGTTTGTGAGTGGGTGTGTGAGCTAACTCATCTGACTTAATTGCCTAAGTCTGAGGATCAAAGCCAGCATGCTGCCAGTCTAGTAAACTTTACTGACAAACAATGCTATATGGGTCATTGTGTGTGTGTGTGTGTGTGTGTGTGTGTGTGTGTGTGTGTGTGTGTGTGTGTGTGTGTGTGTGTGTGTGTGTGTGTGTGTGTGTGTGTGTGTGTGTGTGTGTGTGTGTACTCACAGCGATGGCATATCTGGTGATGTTTCTCTTCTCACACTCCTCCAGAGCGTCCGGTAGCTCCTCCCCATCATGTGACTCTCCGTCCGTCACCACGATCATGACCTTGGTGGCCCCCTCCCTCGCCCCCCGCTCAGGGCTGAATGCCTCCGTACTGGACAAAGACAGATATAAAGAACTTTAGGTAAATATCACAGTGCTGTTGTCAGCATGTTAAAACAGCACATACTGGTTCAAGACCCAAACTGCTTACATGTACATTCTCTTTTCGTTGCCCTGAACCAAACCACAATAAAACACAAATATTGTTCTAGAGTTGGATCTGAAACATCATGGCCTGAAGTAGAGTATCTCGTGACAAGCTGTAGACCACACTATTTGCCAAGAGAGTTTTCATCTATTTTTTTCGTGGCTGTTTATTTACCACCACAGACAGATGCTGGCACTAAGACCTCACTCAGTCAGCTGTATCAGGAAATAAGCAAACAGGAAACCGCTCACCCAGAGGCAGCGGTCCTAGTGGCCTGGGACTTTTATGCAGGAAAACTTAAATCCATTTGACCTCATTTCTATCAGCATGTAAAATGCGCAACCAGAGGGGAAAAAATTCTAGATCACCTTTATTCCTCCACACACAGAGACGCGTACAAAGCTCTCACGTCTGTAGCCATGAAGTGCTTTGAAAGGCTGGTCATGGCTCACATTAACATCATTATCCCAGAAACCCTCCCTCTACAACTGGATCCTGGACTTCCTGACGGGCCGCCCCCAGGTGGTGAGGGTAGGTAGCAACACATCTGCCACGCTGATCCTCAACACTGGAGTCCCTCAGGGGTGCATGCTCAGTCCCCACCTGTACACCCTGTTCACCTACGACTGCATGGCCAGGCACAACTCCAACACCATCATTAAGTTTGCAGACGACACAACAGTGGTAGGCCTAGTGACCAACAATGGTGAGACAGCCTATAGGGAGGAGGTCAGCGACCTAGCCGGGTGGTGCCAGAATAACAACCTATCCCTCAACGTAATCAAGACAAAGGAGATGATTGTGGACTACAGGAAAAGGATGGCCGAGCAGGCCCCCATTCTTATCGACGGGGCTGTAAATCAAAATCAAATCAAATTTTATTAGTGTCATGATGTTGGCCTCTTTGGGTATAGCAAGCCCCATCCCCCTCTCCCTGCAGAAAGGGGGGAAATTCTGCTAGCTATGGAACTGCACTTGAAAACTGAACAATTAAATGTAATTGCAAAAACGTATGACGATGAACAAGCAAGCACAAGCTCTTCAACAAAATCGTCTCCTACAGGAACAAAATCATATGCTACAGGAATAACTTGATTTAGCCTAAACTAAATACAATGATGTTCACGCCAAACTAGATCAATCTGAAGAGTAATCTACAAACAGGAGCGCTCAACTTGATAACATGCAGGCAGTTTTGTCGAACGTTACTCAGAGTAACACGGTTCTACTCAAAACGCAGAAGACCAAAGAAGATCAGTTAATGAACACAATGACAAAGTTGGATGGCAAATCAGCAGAACTCATTCAGGTCGCTGACCAAATAAATGATGAGAGAACTCAGGTGATGAAGATGGAAATATTGATTTCTAAGCAAGTGGAGAAAATCTCATCACTGAATATCTCGCTCCGTACTCAAGACCTCTATCTGCAAGCCATGACAGATAAGTTTGAGCCCGGAAGGAGCAAGTGTGACACTCACGTGTCCAAAATCAGTACTCTTAGCACTCAAGTGGACTCTGCAATGCAGCAGAATACCACCCTTAGGTACCATCTGGAGGAAGTCCAGAATGGTCACGCTCTACAGCGTGACTACGAATCCAAGCCCTGTACTCACAGGAGCCCTGTACTCACAGGAGTATGATGATAGGTTTCAGACATTGCCTCCCTCATGTGCCCCTCAGTCTTCTCCTCTTGGCCATTCGGCACTGAGTAATATTGCACCTCTTGGCCAACAAACGACAAGGTTTGGCTTCTACTCTTGGCCTTTCGGCCCCAATCTCTCCACAGGATGAAGCCAACTCTTTCCGCCCACTTGGCGCAGAATACCTTGACAAACTCATCAATAATTTCCCCACCTTTGACCCCGTTCCAGGTCAGCCAAGCGATACTGAGACGTTCCTAGCTGACATAGAGGACGCGTTGGATGGCTACCCGAATGCTACAGGTTCTGACAGGGTTTACCTGTTGAAGCGAACGTCGAATAGACACGTGACAAGGTTAATTCGTCTACACCAGCAACACGTGATAAATGACTACGCTAAACTTTTTTTTAAACTTTTTTTTTATTTCACCTTTATTTAACCAGGTAGGCTAGTTGAGAACAAGTTCTCATTTGCAACTGCGACCTGGCCAAGATAAAGCATAGCAGTGTGAACAGACAACACAGAGTTACACATGGAGTAAACAATTAACAAGTCAATAACACAGTAGAAAAAAAGGGGAGTCTATATACAATGTGTGCAAAAGGCATGAGGTAGGCGAATAATTACAATTTTGCAGATTAGCACTGGAGTGATAAATGATCAGATGGTCATGTACAGGTAGAGATATTGGTGTGCAAAAGAGCAGAAAAGTAAATAAATAAAAACAGTATAAAAACAGTATGGGAATGAGGTAGGTGAAAATGGGTGGGCTATTTACCAATAGACTATGTATAGCAGCAGCGATCGAAATTAGAATTCAGTGGTTCTGCGACTCGCAAACACGATGGCTTACTGGCTAACACCATCAAACAAGCTCGGAACGAACACCCACAAGCTTACTATCGTAGGCTTTGTTCAGCTTACTTTGGCCTACTCACTGAAACAGGCATGGAAGACCTGTTACCTTTTAAACAAATGTTCCTATCGAACTTCATTACCTACTTGGGCCCTGCCGCCCACGTTGGCTTGCCTATCTTACAACTCAGAGAGCTTGCAAGCACAGCTTTTGAGGTATCAAAAGTTCACAACGCTAAGAGCCCTGGCCACTCGGTTTTGAAGTTTGACCACGGGCACTCACTCTAGTTAGAGGGTGCATTATCAGGTATTGGAGCGTTGAGAGATGACGCACAACAACAGTTTCTACCACGAAACCATGATTACAATAACCTCTGCGGTCGAATTAACTGTAAAGTACGTCGCCATCAACATGACTACCGCTACAATCGACCTGTTCGCTACGTTCCTGCACCCAACCCCCAAAAAGTGTCAGAGCACCAGGGTAACAAAGGACGATGCAAACGTAGACCAATGTTCTTCAGAAGTTCCTCTACGGGAAGAACTAAAGCGAGAACAATTTGAGAAAAGGGTAAAAGATAAGTCACAAGGACTAGACAGGGAATTACCGGACACCAGGTCCGCAGGAATTAACACCTATAGCAAGGACGTTAAAATTAAAAATTTTCCCGCTCTCACTCGAGACCCTATCCAGGGCCCACTTGATCAAGAAACAATCCCCCGGGTTTTGTCTATAGACTCTGATACAAAGGTTGCGAAGAAAAAGGTCAAACGCTTCGTTAAAGCCAAGCCCACTCAAAATCGGAAAAGTCTATCTGCTTCCACCGTGAACAGAAATGACACATCACGTCGTTGCGAACGACCACTACACTTTGTGGGGAATATGTCCACTAACCACAAATCTAAAGGGCAATACCTGGAAACAGTCCTGGAGGACTGCTTAACTTGTCATGAGCTAATTGATTCGGGTGCGACAATATCACTCATCTCTCAAACATTGTTTGATAATCTCAAAATGGCTTTGAAGCCAACTAAACGTTGGTTAAAAGTGGAACGATGCGACACTACACTTCGAGGGGTCACTCGGACTACCTCGCCTCTCACATTGAGAGTCATGCTGAAATTACACTTCAAGGACGTATTGCTTGTTCACCCTGTGTATGAAACTGTAACCCTGCTACTTGGAGCAGACTTTATGGATCGGTTACTCCCATTGATGGATTGGAAAACCAACCAGTTATGGTCACACTGACCACACTGTTCACCCCTAACGCTAGCTGCAACGCAGTCATTCACGAGGGGTATCTGTCGAAAGCACCCCTTGGGAAAAAGATGTTTAAAAACCTCTTGGGGCAGAATCCGATCCAAGGAGATATTACGATATCTCGACACATTCCATGACCATTCTTCTCATGGTTTCGAGCCAGCTGTTTCTGCGAATACGCAACTTCCCTCCTCCTTGCAGTCGTGCAATACGGTAGTTGAGATTAACTCCTCTTGCCCTTCGGACACTTCCGCAAGCACTGCGGCCAGTTTGCCAGTTTGTTTTGCCTGTTTAAACCTACCAGCATTGTCCCTTGCTCCTGTTTTTGCTATAGTCCCTGTTTTCTAGTTTCCCGGTTTCAACCTTTCCTGCCTGACCTAACCCTGAGCCCGCCTGCTGTCCTGTACCTTTGCCTCTACTCTGGATTACTGACCTCTGGCTGACCTGACCCTGAGCCCGCCTGCCGTCCTGTACCTTTGCCTCTACTCTGGATTACTGACCTCTGGCTGACCTGACACTGAGCCCGCCTGCTGTCCTGTACCTTACATCCTCTCTGGATTACTGACCTCTGGCTGACCTGACCCTGAGCCCGCCTGCCGTCCTGTACCTTTGCCTCTACTCTGGATTACTGACCTCTGGCTGACCTGACCCTGAGCCCGCCTGCTGTCCTGTACCGTACACCCTCTCTGGCTGACCTGACCCTGAGCCCGCCTGCCGTCCTGTACCTTTGCCTCTACTCTGGATTACTGACCTCTGGCTGACCTGACCCTGAGCCCGCCTGCTGTCCTGTACCTTAGACCCTCTCTGGATTACTGACCTCTGGCTGACCTGACCCTGAGCCCGCCTGCTGTCCTGTACCTTAGACCCTCTCTGGATTACTGACCTCTGGCTGACCTGACCCTGAGCCCGCCTGCCGTCCTGTACCTTTGCCTCTACTCTGGATTACTGACCTCTGGCTGACCTGATCCTGAGCCCGCCTGCTGTCCTGTACCTTTGCCTCTACTCTGGATTACTGACCTCTGGCTGACCTGACCCTGAGCCCGCCTGCTGTCCTGTACCTTACACCCTCTCTGGATTACTGACCTCTGGCTGACCTGACCCTGAGCCCACCCGCCTGCTGTCCTGTACCTTACACCCTCTCTGGATTACTGACCTCTGGCTGACCTGACCCTGAGCCCGCCTGCTGTCCTGTACCTTAGACCCTCTCTGGATTACTGACCTCTGGCTGACCTGACCCTGAGCCCGCCTGCCGTCCTGTACCTTTGCCTCTACTCTGGATTACTGACCTCTGGCTGACCTGATCCTGAGCCCGCCTGCTGTCCTGTACCTTTGCCTCTACTCTGGATTACTGACCTCTGGCTGACCTGACCCTGAGCCCGCTTGCTGTCCTGTACCGTACACCCTCTCTGGCTGACCTGACCCTGAGCCCGCCTGCCGTCCTGTACCTTTGCCTCTACTCTGGATTACTGACCTCTGGCTGACCTGACCCTGAGCCCGCCTGCTGTCCTGTACCTTACACCCTCTCTGTATTATTGACCCCTGCCTGCCTTGACCTGTCGTTTGCCTGCCCCTGTTGAAAGAATAAACTTTTGTTTCTTCAACACTGTCTGCACCTGGGTCATACCTTGAAACATGATAAGATGAGAGATGAGAGAACAAGTGAGTGAGCAGAAAAGACAGAACAGAGAAAGAGAGGAGCAAGGAATGTGGGTACAAAAGGAAGACAGAAAGGTAGAGAAGAAAAAGAGAAAGGGAGGATAGAGGAGAGGAAGAGAGGGAGGGAGAGGATAGAGGAGAGAAAGAGAGGGAGGATAGAGGAGAGAAAGAGAGGGAGAGGGGGATAGAGGAGAGAAAGAGAGGGAGGATAGAGGAGACAAAGAGAGGGAGAGGGGGGATAGAGGGGAGAAAGAGAGGGAGGGAGAGGATAGATGAGAGAAAGAGAGGGAGGATAGAGGAGAGAAAGAGAGGGAGGGAGAGGATAGATGAGAGAAAGAGAGGGAGGATAGAGGAGAGAAAGAGAGGGAGAGGGGGGATAGAGGAGAGAAAGAGAGGGAGGGAGAGGATAGATGAGAGAAAGAGAGGGAGGATAGAGGAGAGAAAGAGAGGGAGAGGGAGGATAGAGGAGAGAAAGAGAGGGAGGATAGAGGAGAGAAAGAGAGGGAGGGAGAGGATAGATGAGAGAAAGAGAGGGAGGATAGAGGAGAGAAAGAGAGGGAGAGGGAGGATAGAGGAGAGAAAGAGAGGGAGGGAGAGGATAGATGAGAGAAAGAGGGAGAGGATAGAGGAGAGAAAGAGAGGGAGGGGGGATAGAGGAGAGAAAGAGAGGGAGGGAGAGGATAGATGAGAGAAAGAGAGGGAGGATAGAGGAGAGAAAGAGAGGGAGAGGGAGGATAGAGGAGAGAAAGAGAGGGAGGGAGAGGATAGATGAGAGAAAGAGAGGGGGGATAGAGGAGAGAAAACAGAGACAGAACAGAGAAAGAGAGGAGCAAGGAATGTGGGTACAAAAGGAAGACAGAAAGGTAGAGAAGAAAAAGAGAAAGGGAGGATAGAGGAGAGGAAGAGAGGGAGGATAGAGGAGAGAAAGAGAGGGAGAGGGGGGATAGAGGAGAGAAAGAGAGGGAGGATAGAGGAGAGAAAGAGAGGGAGAGGGGGGATAGAGGGGAGAAAGAGAGGGAGGGAGAGGATAGATGAGAGAAAGAGAGGGAGGATAGAGGAGAGAAAGAGAGGGAGGGAGAGGATAGATGAGAGAAAGAGAGGGAGGATAGAGGAGAGAAAGAGAGGGAGAGGGAGAGGGGGGATAGAGGAGAGAAAGAGAGGGAGGGAGAGGATAGATGAGAGAAAGAGAGGGAGGATAGAGGAGAGAAAGAGAGGGAGGATAGAGGAGAGAAAGAGAGGGAGAGGGGGGATAGAGGAGAGAAAGAGAGGGAGGATAGAGGAGAGAAAGAGAGGGAGAGGGGGGATAGAGGAGAGAAAGAGAGGGAGGGAGAGGATAGATGAGAGAAAGAGAGGGAGGATAGAGGAGAGAAAGAGAGGGAGAGGGGGGATAGAGGAGAGAAAGAGAGGGAGAGGGAGGATAGAGGAGAGAAAGAGAGGGAGAGGGAGGATAGAGGAGAGAAAGAGAGGGAGAGGGAGGATAGATGAGAGAAAGAGAGGGAGGGAGAGGATAGATGAGAGAAAGAGAGGGAGGATAGAGGAGAGAAAGAGAGGGAGGGAGAGGATAGATGAGAGAAAGAGAGGGAGGATAGAGGAGAGAAAGAGAGGGAGAGGGGGGATAGAGGAGAGAAAGAGAGGGAGGGAGAGGATAGATGAGAGAAAGAGAGGGAGGATAGAGGAGAGAAAGAGAGGGAGGATAGAGGAGAGAAAGAGAGGGAGAGGGGGGATAGAGGAGAGAAAGAGAGGGAGGATAGAGGAGAGAAAGAGAGGGAGAGGGGGGATAGAGGAGAGAAAGAGAGGGAGGGAGAGGATAGATGAGAGAAAGAGAGGGAGAGGGAGGATAGAGGAGAGAAAGAGAGGGAGGGGGGATAGAGGAGAGAAAGAGAGGGAGAGGGAGGATAGAGGAGAGAAAGAGAGGGAGAGGGAGGATAGAGGAGAGAAAGAGAGGGAGAGGGAGGATAGATGAGAGAAAGAGAGGGAGGATAGAGGAGAGAAAGAGAGGGAGGATAGAGGAGAGAAAGAGAGGGAGAGGGAGGATAGAGGAGAGAAAGAGAGGGAGAGGGAGGATAGAGGAGAGAAATAGAGGGAGAGGGAGGATAGAGGAGAGAAAGAGAGGGAGAGGGAGGATAGATGAGAGAAAGAGAGGGAGGATAGAGGAGAGAAAGAGAGGGAGAGGGAGGATAGAGGAGAGAAAGAGAGGGAGGGAGAGGATAGATGAGAGAAAGAGAGGGAGGATAGAGGAGAGAAAGAGAGGGAGAGGGAGGATAGAGGGGAGAAAGAGAGGGAGGATAGAGGAGAGAAAGAGAGGGAGAGGGAGGATAGAGGGGAGAAAGAGAGGGAGAGGGAGGATAGAGGGGAGAAAGAGAGGGAGGGAGAGGATAGAGGAGAGAAAGAGAGGGAGAGGGAGGATAGAGGAGAGAAAGAGAGGGAGGATAGAGGAGAGAAAGAGAGAGAGGTAAGATTAGGGTAGAGTTAGTATACACAGAGTTTCCCTACATTTAAAATAAACAGCCGCTAGAAGAAGATAATATATCATGTAGAGTGATCCTCAGAGTTAAATAACACAGTTGGGAAAAACAGAAATTGGGTGTGAGAGGGAGAGTGACAAAGACGTGTGTGTGATCACTTACAAGAACTGTTTATGAAACAGATTGGGTGCGATACGGATAGGGACACAGACCCTGAAAAATCCCCTAAAATGACAAATAACCATAGGCGTAATCAGGCCAGACTTGACCATATATGAGTTAGACAGACAGGCAGTCAAACAGTCAGACAGTCAGACAGTCCGACAGGCAGGCAGTCAGACAGACAGGCAGTCAGACAGACAGTCCGACAGTCAGTCAGACAGACAGTCAGTCAGTCAGTCACAGTCAATCAGACAGTCAGTCAGTCAGTCAGTCAGTCAGTCTTGTCATTAAATACAGTTGGTAATTTCCTTTTAAAGTACAGCTCTACCACATCACTGGTGTTACCATGACACACAACCTAACCTAAACACAAAGGATGTGCAGCGACAACACACACACACACACAAACACACTTGTACACATACAAGTACACACGTGCACACACACGTACACACAAACATATAACCACACCCTGTTTGTCTGGTGGTGACCTGTTTTGACCACTGGACATTTAGTGGGTAGAGTCTGCTAGCACTTACACACACACAATGCCTAGTGCAGCCAGTGTTAGTGAACTCAGTCATTTTCAGGCGTAACTCTGGACCAAGCTAAATATAAAGTATGTGGTGAACCCGCAAGAAACAGTCTGGTTAAAAACAACCGCTTCCCTGCACAGCCTGCTAATTATACAGCCAGCCAGAGACAAGAGGAGAGAGGGAGGAGAGAGAGGAGAGGGAGAGAGAGGGGAAGAGATGAGAGAGGAGAAGAGAGAGGAAGAGAGGGAGGGGAGAGAGATGAGAAGAGAGGGAGGAGAGAGGAGAGGGAGAGGAGATGAGAGAGAGAAGAAAGAACAAAAGGATAGATGGAGGAAAGGAGGATGTAGTAGAAGAAAGGAAAAAGAGAGGGAAGGAAAAGTAACATAAGGAGAGGTTGTGAAGAGGCGAGATGACTGAAGATAAACATTCTAGAACACTAGTGGAGCAAGAGAGAAAAACACGTTTAAAAACAGTTTATTACAAACAAGCATAAAGCAGGAATAAACCAGCAATTACTGTGCTGCCACTTGACCAATTAAAGAGAGCAGAGAGACCAGAGCCTATGGACATACAGCGAGAAAGAGACACAGAGAAAGACAAAAATAAAAGAATAGTGTGAAATCCACTAGTAAAAAGAGGTGGGTAAGAGCCCAGCTCTGATGTGGCTGAGAGACTGTGTGAAATACAGGGGGATAAAACTGGGGTAGAGAGAAAGTGAAGGAGGGGGAGAAATGAGAGAAAGAGAGGGACATATGTGAGAACAGACTGTGGAAGGAGAGAAGAGAGAATGAGAGAAAGAGATGAAGGGAAGAGAAAGGTGGGGAGGACCTAGATGAGAGAGTGGTGTTAATTCAGTAGGGAGGTCTGTGTGTGTGTGTGTGTGTGTGTGTGTGTGTGTGTGTGTGTGTGAGTGTGTGACACGTCTCTCTAGCGCTTGAGGGCGCCAGGCGGCCCATCATTACGCACACCTGTCACCATCGTTACGCGCCTCGGCGCTTCATGGGACTCACCTGGACCCTCCCCTTTATCTGTCACATCCTCAGTTTCTTCCACTTGTCTGCATTAATGTTGTTTTGCTCCCCTTGTCCAGATGCTGTCCTTGTTTTGTTTCACTCCCTGTACTTTCCTCTTGTCTCCCAGCGTCTGACCTCACGGTGTGTGTGTGTGTGTGTGTGTGTGTGTGTGTGTGTGTGTGTGTGTGTGTGTGTGTGTGTGTGTGTGTGTGTGTGTGTGTGTGTGTGTGTGTGTGTGTGTGTGTGTGTGTGGTCATGACACAGCATGAGTGTGTGTGTGTCACAGGGTAAAATGTGTATGGCACAGTGAGAGGCAGTAGCTGATACCCTTTTAATAGACTGGTTTACTCTCCTATATCACTAATTTAGCCTCTATGTGTCTTATACTGCTCCCTGTGTGTGTGTGTGTGTGTGTGTGTGTGTGTGTGTGTGTGTGTGTGTGTGTGTGTGTGTGTGTGTGTGTGTGTGTGTGTTCTCTGCGATGGCGTATCCAGTGATGTTTCTCTTCTCACACTCCTCCAGAGTGTGTGTGTGTGCGTGACTGTGTGCGTGTGTGTG
The DNA here is from genome assembly GCF_023373465.1 of Oncorhynchus keta. NCBI lineage: Eukaryota > Metazoa > Chordata > Actinopteri > Salmoniformes > Salmonidae > Oncorhynchus > Oncorhynchus keta. The sequence goes on along the minus strand of NW_026290769.1, from coordinate 599,505 downwards.
TTTGTACAGCTGCAGTGGCTGTAGGAGCTTACCAGGCTGTACTACAGTGGCCACACCTGCAGCTCTGCTGACCCAGCAACAGCCAACCCCGTCAGTCTTCCTACCAATGCCAGCTCTGGTATCTTTTCATCTGTGTGTGTTTGATTCGTACAAGAAGCCCAAGAAACAAAACACCACAGACAGACAGACAGACAGACAGACAGGCAGGCAGGCAGGCAGGCAGGCAGGCAGGCAGGCAGGCAGGCAGGCAGACAGACAGACAGACAGACAGACAGACAGACAGACAGACAGACAGAGTCCATCTGACATGTTTTATGACCGTTTCGACCCAGCACTCATAAACAAGGGTTAATACCAATATCCCCTCTAAACTGCGTGCAGTGCGCATGCACAGCTCCCCCTGGACCGTGCAGAGTAAATATCAGAGCATGCTGAGAAGCATGAGATTGAACTTCAATCAACTTTCTAGAGTTTTCCGTTAGTTAACACTATCAACGTTTCCCTTTACTGTGAAAATTGTGATCGAATCAATGCAATATTAGCCACTTTCAATACAACATACCAAAACAAAACGAACTATGCAAGAGATGTTGTTGTATTCAGAATGCATCGGACTAGGATTCTATTGCATTAACAGGCACGACTCAGGCCCATACTCTACACAGACCGGTGCGCTATAACCAATCAGAGGTGCAGTAGTCCTATATGCAAATAGACCATTGCCATATATGGGTCTATGCGTTTCACTTTGAACTGGACTGTTTGTACAGCATGAGCAGTCGTCAGTAGATGTTCTTGTTTTGAGATCAAAGTGAGAGCTACACGTAGCAACGTGTGCACATTTCTAGTTAGTGAGTTATTAGCTCAGTTATATAGAATCTGTTGTCAGCAATAGGGGAGTGGTTGCTTCCTACAAGAGCACAAAATGTATGCATTTCTAGACATCTTTGAAAATCTGTGTTGTATTTTTAAATAGGCTTGAATAAGCTAAGTAGCCATTAGGCAGAGGCTAGCATAATTGTCATGCCCTGACCATAGGGAGCCCTTGGTTCTCTATGGTGTTGTAGGTCAGGGTGTGACTAGGGGGGTGTTCTAGTTTTTCCTATTTCTATGTTGGTGAGCATGGTATGGTTTGCAATTAGAGGCAGCTGATTATTGTTGTCTCTAATTGGGGATCATACTTAAGTTCTCCATTGTTCCCACCTGGGTTGTGGGATATTGTTTCTGTTAGTGTGTTTGTGCACTACGACTTCACGTTCCTATTAAAAAGAAGTGGAACTCAATTCACACTGTGCCTTGGTCAGCTCATTTTGAAGAACGTGACAGAATATTCCACCCACGCAGGACCAAGCAGAGTGTAAATGAGGTAAAGGAGTTTTGGAGTTGGGAGGAAATCATGGGGGGAAACGAGACCCTTCCTTGGCGGGAGTCGCCAAGGAGGGTAAAGGGACAGCGACGACGCCGGGGACCGTGGCCACAGAAACACCAAGATTTTTTTGGGGGGGGCACATGGAGCGGTCGGCAGAGCAGCGGGGAGTGCCAGAGCCCGAATGGCAAACTCTGGAGGAGTTCAACGAGGGATACCGGAGAGAGGTTTTGGAGAGGAGTATGCTGCAGCGCAGGCGCGCTGAAGAGCGCTTTCTCAGCCCGGTACCATCTGTGCCGGCTCCACGCACCAGGCCACCAGTGCGCCTTCCCAGCCCGGTACGTCCTGTGCCTGCTCCCTGCACTCGCCCTGGAGAGCCAGAGACCGTCAGGGAGTCGATGGAGAAGTTGGGGAGAGAGAGAGGAGAGAGATGTTGGTTTGGTGTGTTCGGCACCGCATTGGCCCTGAAGAGCGTGTTTACCAGTCTGGTACAACCTGTGCCGGCTCCACACACCAGATCTCCAGTGCGCCTCCCCAGTCCGGTACATCCTGTGCCTGCTCTCTGCACTCGCCCTGAAGAGCGTGTCACCAGTCCGGTGCAACCTGTACCGGCTCCACGCACTAGGCCTCCAGTGCACATTCACAGTCCAGAGCTTCCGGTGACAGTTCACAGTCCAGAGCTTCCGGTGACAGTTCACAGTCCAGAGCTTCCGGTGACAGTTCACAGTCCAGAGCTTCCGGTGACAGTTCACAGTCCAGAGCTTCCGGTGACAGTTCACAGTCCGGAGCTTCAACGGTCCGGTACCTCTGGCACTGGTCAACGGCCCGGAGCTTTCAGTGACGGAGCTTCCAGGCACGGCGTCCAGTCCTGCTCCATGGCCCGGAGCCTTCCTCTGCGCCGGTGCCCAGACCAGGCACGGTGTCCAGTACAGCTCCATGGCCGGAGCCTTCCTCTGCGCCGGTGCCCAGTCCAGGCACGGTGTCCAACCCAGTTCCATGGCCAGGGCCCTCCTCTGCGCCGAGCCCTTGGTTCTCTATGGTTTTGTAGGTCAGGGCGTGACTAGGGGGTGTTCAAGTTTTTCCAATTTCTATGTTGGTGAGCATGGTATGGTTCCCAATTAGAGGCAGCTGATTATCGTTGTCACTAATTGGGGATCATACTTAAGTTCTCCATTGTTCCCACCTGGGTTGTGGGATATTGTTCGTGATAGTGTGTTTGTGCACTACGACTTCACGTTCCTTGTAAGTTTTGTTGTTTTGTTTCTAGTTTCACTTTGTATTAAAAAGATGTGGAGCTCAATGCACGCTGCACCTTGGTCCGCTCATTTTGAAGAACGTGACAATAATTTGTCTGATTCTCTGTAATAATGGTGTGGGAATAATAATGCATTTTATTTTGTCAAGTGTTCTCTTGCATCAAACAACACAACAACATTTTCAGTCACCTTGTCTGAAGAACAAGTGGATAAACAGGTTAATGTCAAGCCCACAGGTTCACAAGTCTCATGGAATGTAGGCCTACATTGAGCACCACACATTGGCTGCTACTGTAGGCTGAATGATAGAACAGCTATTTCCATGTTAAATTGTTATGGGATGCATTTTCTCCATTGTTTTTGATGGTAGACCACTCTGATAGGCCTACATTATGATCAAATAGTCACAGTAGCCTACTTGACCACTGTTAAAACAAACTTAAAACGGGTGCAGCCTCAGTGTTCACAGTAAACGCATGCCGGAAGTTGCACAGAATTTCCCCGTTAAACTTTGCGCTCAGCTGACCTGAAATTTGCTCAGTGATGAAAAACATTGGTTAATAGTATTAGTAAAAGAATGCTGTCTGTTTTACGTAGCGGTGGTGTGGATGAAAGGTAATGACAGTCTACAGGGGTGGTGCCTGTATTTCCAGTCATCACCTTTAAACTGCCTTTAAACTGATTTTAAACTGCTTTTAAACTTTCCATTGACTTATCTTTAAACTGCCCTTCTCACATCCTGACCATTTACCTTTAAGTGTGCTGGAAAACAGGAACTCCCCAATTACCTGCCGTGTGTGTGTGTGTGTGTGTGTGTGTGTGTGTGTGTGTGTGTGTGTGTGTGTGTGTGTGTGTGTGTGTGTGTGTGTGTGTATGAGTGAGTGAGAATGAAAGCCATGGCGTGTAGAGTACGGGTGTGTGTGAGTGAGAATGAAAGCCGTGGTGTGTAGAGTACGGGTGTGTGTGTGTAGTATGGGTGTGGTACACTATATGTGTATGAGTTTAATAAAGGAGGAATGTAATTTTCAAAGGATAACTTTTATGGTGTGAGATATCAGGTGTCCATATTAGACAGCTGTTTGTTATGTTTTGACCTATGACCCCTCTATACCCCTCAGCCTCAGCTGGATTCCATGTTCCACAGAGAACAAAATAATAAGGAAATATTTGACATTGTTAAAGGGCAGAGTGAGTTATGATTGAGACATTGACCAGCCAATGAGAATGGCTTATGAATGATTGACAGACGTACCAGCCCATGTGGATGGCGTATGCTGTGCGTGTCTCCCGCCCCTCCTGTCGGCTGATGTTCTTAGCTGCTTCAACCACCTCCTGTGTTGTCTGGTAGTCTCTCAGTGACCACTCATGGACCGCAACCTCACCGTACTGCAAAACCCCCACCTGAACACAACCATGGTCATGGTAGAAACAAAACCACACACATAATTTTGTCTGGCTGTCTTTCCGATGTAGTTGAGCATACAGTGGGATATCCACAGATAGAACATGACCCCATGTCCCCCTGTCCTCTATTGTCCCCATCTCCCTCTCCAATCCTCAACCCAAACCTCTACCCCTCTGCTACTGACCCCCTCCAAACCCCCTATTCCCACTCTCCTCTAATCTTCCCCCTCTCCCCCTCCTCTTCTCCCTTTCCTTCTCATCTCCCATCCTCCACTAACTTCTACCCCACTGCTACTTCCTCTCTCCTCATGTTCCCTCTCCCTCATGTTCCCTCTCCCCTCATGTTCCCTCTCCCCTCATGTTCCCTCTCCCCTCATGTTCCCTCTCCCCCTCATGTTCCCTCTCCCCTCATGTTCCCTCTCCCCTCATGTTCCCTCTCCCCTCATGTTCCCTCTCCCCTCATGTTCCCTCTCCCCTCATGTTCCCTCTCCCCCTCATGTTTCCCCTCCCCTCATGTTTCCTCTCCCCTCATGTTTCCCCTCCCCTCATGTTTCCTCTCCCCTCATGTTTCCTCTCCCCTCATGTTTCCCCTCCCCTCATGTTTCCTCTCCCCTCATGTTTCCTCTCCCCTCATGTTTCCCCTCCCCTCATGTTCCCTCTCCCCTCATGTTTCCTCTCCCCTCATGTTTCCCCTCCCCTCATGTTTCCTCTCCCCTCATGTTTCCTCTCCCCACATGACTGTAAGTCGCTTTGGATAAAAGCGTCTGCTAAATGGCATATATTATTATTATTATTATTATTATGTTCCCTCTCCCCTCATGTTTCCCCTCCCCTCATGTTTCCTCTCCCCTCATGTTTCCTCTCCCCTCATGTTTCCTCTCCCCTCATGTTTCCCCTCCCCTCATGTTTCCTCTCCCCTCATGTTTCCTCTCCCCTCATGTTTCCTCTCCCCTCATGTTTCCTCTCCCCTCATGTTTCCTCTCCCCTCATGTTTCCTCTCCCCTCATGTTTCCCCTCCCCTCATGTTTCCTCTCCCCTCATGTTTCCTCTCCCCTCATGTTTCCTCTCCCCTCATGTTTCCCCTCCCCTCATGTTTCCTCTCCCCTCATGTTTCCTCTCCCCTCATGTTCCCTCTCCCCTCATGTTCCCTCTCCCCTCCCTCATGTTTCCCCTCCTCATGTTCCCTCTCCCCTCATGTTTCCTCTCCCCTCATGTTTCCTCTCCCTCATGTTTCCCCCCCTCATGTTTCCTCTCCCCTCATGTTTCCTCTCCCCTCATGTTTCCTCTCCCCTCATGTTTCCCCTCCCCTCATGTTCCCTCTCCCCTCATGTTTCCCCTCCCCTCATGTTCCCTCTCCCCTCATGTTTCCTCTCCCCTCATGTTTCCCCTCCCCCATGTTTAGGCCAGCTCTTGTGCCATTGCATAAGTCCATCCATTCATTCTCATCCGATTACTACAACGTGTTGTGTTTCAGTGTAAAGGACTGGCTTGTTTAGTTGACTGAGACTCAACCAACAGAATCCCTAGGATTTCATCACAGAAATGTACAGACGCAAACACAAACACACACACACACACACACACACACACACACACACACACACACACACACACACACACACACACACACACACACACACACACACACACACACACACACACACACACACACACACACACACACACACACACACACACACACACACACAATCTTACCTGCATCTGTTCTGGGCTGATATGGAACTTGCTGAGGATGTTACTGAGGAAGTTCTGGACTTCATACCAGGGATAGATACTATTGGAGCCATCCAGAACGATCACTATGTCCATGTATGTTGCACATCCTGGACAGAAAACATGTTATTGGATCCATAAGGTGAGAGTACTAAGGACCCACATAACCCCCAAAACCCCATGAAATGAACTCTACTGAGTCATTACCATTCAGCTGTGATGTGTGCTCGGGAATATAAATGCAACCCACTCTTTGTGTGTGTGTGTGTGTGTGTGTGTGTGTGTGTGTGTGTGTGTGTGTGTGTGTGTGTGTGTGTGTGTGTGTGTGTGTGTGTGTGTGTGTGTGTGTGTGTGTGTGTGTGTGTGTGTGTGTGTGTGTGTGTGTGCAGTTACTCTGTGCTGTAGGAGCGATGGTCTCTCTAGGTTCCAGGTCGTCGCTGACAGAAGCACAAATCCCCGTACTGAAGACTGACGTACCACACTCCTGAGACCACAGGGGCGCACACGCCTGGAACACACACACACACACACACACACACACACACACACACACACACACACACACACACACACACACACACACACACACACACACACGGTTATTATTTTAGCTTTAAGTGAACCTGTAAAGGTAACATAACATACACAAGTGTCATATGGTCCTAGCTAGCACTGATTTATTGGTGAGAGTGAGAGGCACAAGACAAGGACAGAGTTGACTTCTCCACTGGGCTGTTGGTCAGGTCTGCTACTGAACACACCAATAAACACCAGCAGGCTGAGTGAAGGGGAGGCAGACCCAGATAGAGAAAGAGGGTGGGAGACAGAGAGAGGGGGGTTACCGTACCCTAATTGTCAAACAAAAAAAGGCAAAGTCTTCTCATGCTTTGTTGATTTCAAAAAAGCTTTTGACTCAATTCGGCATGAGGGTCTGCTATACAAATTGATGAAGTGTTGTTTTGGGCGAAAAACATACGACATTATAAAATCCATGTACACAAACAACAAGCGTAATGTTAAAATTGGTGAAAACACACACATTTCTTTCCACAGGGCCGTGGGGTGAGACAGTGATGCAGTTTGAGCTCCACCCTCTTCAACATACACTACCGTTCAAAAGTTTGGGGTCACTTAGAAATGTCATTGTTTTTGAAAGAAAAGCAATATTTTGTTCATTAAAATATCCTAAAATTTATCCAAAATACAGTGTTGTAAATGACTTTTGTAGCTGTAAATGGCCAATTTTTTTATGGAATATCTACATAGGCGTACAGAGGCCCATTATCAGCAACCATCACTCCTGTGTTCCAATGGCACGTTGTGCTAGCTAATCCAAGTTTATAATTTTAAAAGACTAATTGATCATTAGAAAACCCTTTTGCAATTATGTTAGAAAAGCTGAAAACTGTTTTCCTGATTAAAGAAGCAATAAAACTGTCCTTCTTCAGACTTGGTTGAGTATCTGGAGCATCAGCATTTGTGGGTATGATTACAGGCTCAAAATGGCCAGAAACAAAGAAATTCCTTCTGAAACTCATCAGTCTATTCTTGTTCTGAAGAATGAAGGCTATTCCATGCGAGAAATTTCCAAGAAACTGAAGATCTTGTACAACGCTGTTTACTACTCCCTTCACAGAACAGCGCAAACTGGCCCTAACCAGAATAGAAAGAGGAGTGGGAGGCCCCGGTTCACAAATGAGCAAGAGGACAAGTACAGTAGAGTGTCAAGTTTGAGAAACAGATGCCTCACAAGACCTCAACTGGCAGCTTCCTTAAATAGTAAACGCAAAACACGAGTCTCAACGTCAACAGTGAAGAGACGACTCCGGGATGCTGACCTTCTAGGAAAGATTACTCACAAAATCAAGAAATGAGGCGTTAAATTCTACAACCACCTAAGAGGAAGTGATTCCCAAACCTTCCATAACAAAGTCATCACCTACAGAGAGATGAACCTGGAGAAGAGTCCCCTAAGCAAACTGGTCCTGGGGCTCTGTTCACAAACACAAACAGACCCCCACAGAGCCCCAGGACAGCAACAAAATCACGAGAAAACAAAAAGATAATTACTTGATACATTGGAAAGAATCAACAAAAAAACAGAGCAAACTAGAATGCTATTTGGTCCTAAACAGAGAGTACAAAGTGGCAGAATACCTGACCACTGTGACTGACACAAACTTAAGGAAAGCTTTGACTATGTACAGACTCAGTGAGCATAGCTTTGCTATTGAGAAAGGCCACCATAGGCAGACCTGGCTCTCAAGAGAAGACAGGCTATGTACACACTGCCCACAAAATGAGGTGGAAACTGAGCTGCACTTCCAAACCTCATGCCAAATGTATGAACATAGAGAGACATATTTCCCTCAGACTATAGAGACCCACAAAGAATTTGAAAAGAACTCTAATTTTGATAAACTTCCATATCTATTGGGTGAAATACCACAGACTGCCATCACAGCAGCAAGATGTGTGACCTGTTGCCACAAGAAAATGGCAACCAGTGAAAAACAAACACCATCGTAAATGCATATTTAAGTTGATTTATTTTCCCTTTTGTACTTTCATTATTTGCACATCGCTACAACACGGAGCCATTGGAACTTTTTTTATTGTTTATTTCACTTTTGTTTATTATACATTTCACTTGCTTTGTCAATATAAATATATGTTTCCCATACAAATAAAGCTCTATGAAATGAAATTTAATTGAGGGGGGAGCTGAGACAAAAAGGGGAGGGACTGAGAGAGGGGGGGGGACTGAGAAAGAGAGAGAAAAATAGAGAGAGAGAGGGGAACTGAGAGCGAGAGAGATAAAGAGAGAAAGAGAAAGGGGGAACTGAGAGAGAGCGCGATAGAGAGAGAAAAAGAAAGAGAGAGAGAAAGACAGACAGAGAACCAGAGAGAGAGAGAGACAGGGGCCTGAGAGAGAAAGAGAGAAAGAGTCAGAGAGAGAGAGAGAGAGAGAGAGAGAGAGAGAGAGAGAGAGAGAGAGAGAGAGAGAGAGAGAGAGAATGGAGACAGAGAGAGAGATGTGGGGAGAGGGAGAGCGAGAGAGTGAAAGAGAGATGAGGAGAACAATTGGGTATAAGCGAGGGGGGGGTATGTCATGGAAAATCATATAATTGAGGTTTGAGAACAGATGAAATGAAAGAGAGGGAGAAGAGAGAGAGCGTGAGGATGGGGTGATGAAAGAGAGGGAGAAGAGAGAGAGAGTGAGGGATGGGTTGAAGAAAGAGAGGGAGAAGAGAGAGAGAGTGAGGGAGGGGGTGAAGAAAGAGAGGGAGAAGAGAGAGAGCGAGTGATGGGGTGATGAAAGAGAGGGAGAAGAGAGAGAGAGCAAGGGATGGGGTGATGAAAGAGAGGGAGAAGAGAGAGAGCGTGAGGGATGGGGTGATGAAAGAGAGGGAGAAGAGAGAGAGAGTGAGGGATGGGGTGAAGAAAGAGAGGGAGAAGAGAGAGAGCGAGGGATGGGGTGATGAAAGAGAGGGAGAAGAGAGAGTGAGGGATGGGGTGAAGAAAGAGAGGGAGAAGAGAGAGAGAGTGAGGGATGGGGTGAAGAAAGAGAGGGAGAAGAGAGAGAGCGAGGGATGGGGTGATGAAAGAGAGGGAGAAGAGAGAGAGAGCAAGGGATGGGGTGATGAAAGAGAGGGAGAAGAGAGAGAGCGTGAGGGATGGGGTGATGAAAGAGAGGGAGAAGAGAGAGAGAGTGAGGGATGGGGTGAAGAAAGAGAGGGAGAAGAGAGAGAGCGTGAGGGATGGGGTGATGAAAGACAGGGGGAGAAGAAAGAGAGCGTGAGGGATGGGGTGATGAAAGAGAGGGAGAAGAGAGAGAGAGCAAGGGATGGGGTGATGAAAGAGAGGGAGAAGAGAGAGAGAGTGAGAGATGGGGTGAAGAAAGAGAGGGAGAAGAGAGAGAGCGAGGGATGGGGTGATGAAAGAGAGGGAGAAGAGAGAGAGCGTGAGGGGTGGGGTGAAGAAAGAGAGGGAGAAGAGAGAGAGAGCGAGGGATGGGGTGATGAAAGAGAGGGAGAAGAGAGAGAGAGCGAGGGATGGGGTGATGAAAGAGAGGGAGAAGAGAGAGAGCGTGAGGGATGGGGTGATGAAAGAGAGGGAGAAGAGAGAGAGAGAGTGAGGGATGGGGTGATGAAAGAGAGGGAGAAGAGAGAGAGCGTGAGGGATGGGGTGATGAAAGAGAGGGAGAAGAGAGAGAGAGTGAGGGATGGGGTGATGAAGTTGTTGACATGGTGACAGTTTTCATGAGTATTGTACCAGAGCTGGAACGCCGCAGACCAATAAAGCCATTTAATCCCAATTCAAATCAACTTAAAGGTTATTTGTCACGTGCGCCGAATACAACAGGTACAGTGAAATGCTTACTTACAGGCTCTAACCAATGGTGCGGAAAAGAAGGTATGTGTGTGTGTGTAGGTAAGTAGAGAAATAAAACAACAGTAAAAAGACATTTGAAAAAAGAGTAGCAAGGATATATACAGACACCTGTTAGTCAGGCTTATTGAGGTAGTATGTACATGTAGGTATCGTTAAAGTGACTATGCATATATTATAAACAGAGAGTAGCAGAAGCGTAAAAAGAGGGGTTGGTGGTGGTGGGACACAATGCAGATAGCCCAGTTAGCCAATGTGCGGGAGCACTGGTTGGTCGGGCCAATTGAGGTAGTATGTACATGAATGTATAGTTAAAGTGACTATGCATATAAGATAAACAGAGAGTAGCAGCAGCGTAAAAGAGGGGTTGGGGGGGGGCACACAATGCAAATAGTCTGGGTAACCATTTGGTTACCTGTTCAGGAGTCATATGGCTTGGGGGTAAAAACTGTTGAGAATCCTTTTTGTCCTAGACTTGGCGCTCCGGTACCACTTGCCATGCGGTAGTAGAGAGAACAGTCTATGACTGGGGTGGCTGGGATCTTTGACAATTTTTAGGGCCTTCCTCTGACACAGCCTGGTGTAGAGGTCCTGGATGGCAGGCAGCTTTGCCCCAGTGATGTACTGGGCCGTACTCTCTACCCTCTGAAGTGCCTTGCGGTCGGAGGCCGAGCAGTTGCCCTACCAGGCAGTGATGCAACCGGTCAGGATGCTCTCGATGTTGCAGCTGTAGAACCTTTTGAGGATCTCAGGACCCATGACAAATCTTTTTAGTTTCCTGAGGGGGAATAGGCTTTGTCATGCCCTCTTCAGGACTGTCTTCGTGTGTTTGGACCAATCTAGTTTGTTGTTGATGTGGATACCAAGGAACTTGAAGCTCTCAACCTGCTCCACTACAGCCCCGTCGATGAGAATGGGGACGTGCTCGGTGCTCCTTTTCCTGTAGTCCACAATCATCTCCATAGTCTTGGTTATGTTGAGGGATAGGTTGTTATTCTGGCACCACCCGGCCAGGTCTCTGACCTCCTCCCTATAGGCTGTCTCGTCATTGTCGGTGATCTGGGTGATCTGGCCTACCACTGTTGTGTCGTCAGCAAACTTAATGATGGTGTTGGAGTGGTGCCTGGCCATGCAGTCGTGGGTGAACAGGGAGTACAGGAGCGGACTGAGCACTCACCCCTGGGGAACTCCAGTGTTGAGGATCAGCGTGGCAGATGTGTTGCTACCTACCCTCACCACCTGGGGGCGGCCCATCAGGAAGTCCAGGATCCAGTTGCAGAGGGAGGTGTTTAGTCCCAGGATCCTTAGCTTGGTGATGAGCTTTGAGGGTACTATGGTGTTGAACGCTGAGCTGTAGTCAATGAACAGCATTCAATTGTAGTGAATGAGGTGAGGCAGAAGAGTCACATAACAATATTGATGTCTTCAAAGCATACTATTTATTTGGCTTTAAAACCAAAGAGATGGAAGGGAAAGGAGGAGTGTGGGGAGAGAGGAGAGCTAGGATAAAAGGAACAACATTCATACACACTAGGAGACAAAATAAAACAGCTACAGTACAGACACAGAGACAGAGAGAGACAGAGGGAGGGATGGTGAGAGAGGGATGAGAGGGAAAACATGATCCTGTCATTACCAAAGGCCCCAGCACAGCTCCAGTACAGACACAGAGACAGAGAGAGACAGAGGGAGGGATGGTTAGAGAGGGATGAGAGAGAAAACATGACCCTGTCATTACCAAAGGCCCCAGCACAGCTACAGTACAGACACAGAGACAGAGAGAGACAGAGGGAGGGATGGTTAGAGAGGGATGAGAGAGAAAACATGACCCTGTCATTACCAAAGGTCCCATCACAGCTCCAGTACAGACACAGAGACAGAGAGAGACAGAGGGAGGGATGGTGAGAGAGGGATGAGAGAAAGGAAAGAAGGAGAGGAGGGCGAGAGCTGCTATGGCTTTTGGTAGGCCTGTCATTACAAAGGGCCGGAGCTGCATTCCGATCCTGTTTTAGACCCTACCACAGGGGTTCAAATACACACACGCGCAAAAACAGGCTGGCCCTGGCATTAGTGAACTGTGTTTGACTCTGCACCTAGAGTAGCTGCAAACTGCTGGCAGACACACACACACACAGGAGTGGCTGCTTGCTGGCACAGCCACCCAGTAATTCCTCTGTAACCATAGAGATCTGGAGATACCTGGATCAGAAGACTCTGCTAGGACAACGTGGCCCAGAGTGTGTGTGTGTGTGTGTGTGTGTGTGTGTGTGTGTGTGTGTGTGTGTGTGTGTGTGTGTGTGTGTGTGTGTGTGTGTGTGTGTGTGTGTGTGTGTGTGTGTGTGTGTGTGTGTGTGTGTGTGTGCGCTTGAATGTATGGTAAGAAAAGCTGCCCTATAATGAGGGGGATTCTGAACACACTCGGACATGGCATCTAATGTTAATTCCTTCTAAACATGGCCAACCCCAGCTGACTCATTGAAAAGTCCATACCAAACAAACACACCACCTCCTCCTCTCACCCCCACCACATCCCTCCAGGACTGACTCAGTTCCTACAGCCATATGTAACCCAGGATCAAACACATGTTGTCTGCAAGACTCAAGACCATGTTGGGCCACTGACTCAATCAATTCATCAATCTATCAGTCAACCAGTCAGCCAATGGGACAGAGAACGTACCAAGAATCCATCAGGTGAGTCTGGACTGAGGGTCATTCCTAGATGAGAGTTCTTCAGGTTTCTAGATACATTCTGTAACGTGCTCTCACCTGAGACAGAGAGGGAGGAGAGAGATGGTTAATGACATTCCCTACAGGCTGAGCTATGGTCAGTTTAGTGTTTCTCCTACTAATGGTTAAGATTAGGATCAGCGGAGGGTAAGCTGATCCTAGATCTGTAGTTGTCTCTCACCTAGGTTGGTTTTGGTGCAGTTGGAGCTCCTCTCCTCTCCCACGATGCATTTGTACACGTCTCCTGTCCTGGTATTGGAAGGTCCATCCCAAGGAGCACCAACCAGCATCCTGCATCACAATCACACACACAGCCAATCAGGTAAGAGGATTTTATCAATGCATCCTACTACAGATACACTAATTGATAGCCTGGAGGGCGGCAGGTAGCCTGGAGGACGGCAGGTTGCCTGGAGGGTGGCAGGTAGCCTGGAGGGCGGCAGGTAGCCAGGAGGACGGCAGGTATCCTGGAGGGCGGCAGGTAGCCTGGAGGGCGGCAGGTAGCCAGGAGGACGGCAGGTATCCTGGAGGGCGGCAGGTATCCTGGAGGGCGGCAGGTAGCCTGGAGGACGGCAGGTTGCCTGGAGGGTGGCAGGTATCCTGGAGGGCGGCAGGTATCCTGGAGGGCGGCAGGTAGCCAGGAGGACGGCAGGTATCCTGGAGGGCGGCAAGTATCCTGGAGGGCGGCAGGTAGCCTGGAGGACGGCAGGTAGCCTGGAGGGCGGCAGGTAGCCTGGAGGGCGGCAGGTATCCTGGAGGGCGGCAGGTATCCTGGAGGGCGGCAGGTATCCTGGAGGGCGGCAGGTATCCTGGAGGGCGGCAGGTAGCCAGGAGGACGGCAGGTAGCCTGCCATTGAACAAGGCAGTGAACCCTAATCGCTCCCGGGTCGCCATTAATAACCTGTACACTCATACAGGTTACCCACTTGTACATGCAGTGAAACAGGACAAATATAAGCACCCCCTTTTTGACCTTTGACAAACACACACACATACAGACGTTGGTACTCACGATTTGTCCCCCGCATTGTCATGCTGTAGCACAGAGAAACCAAATAGGGCCTCCTCTGGACCAGTGTAGATACGAGGCCGCTTAACATCGATGTTGAAACACTCACACAACCCTGAGGGAACATTACAACAGAGAGAAAGTTATAGAAAGAGTGGGGCTGGGGTTGTGAGGAGAGAGGGGCTGGGATTGTGAGGAGAGAGGGGCTGGGATTGTGAGGAGAGAGGGGCTGGGGTTTTGAGGAGAGAGGGGCTGGGGTTGAAAGGAGAGAGGGGCTGGGGTTGAAAGGAGAAAGGGGCTGGGGTTGTGAGTTTAGTGTGGCTGGGGTTGTGAGTTTAGTGTGGCTGGGGTTGTGAGGTGAGAGGGCTGGGGTTGTGAGGTGAGAGGGGCTGGGGATGTGAGGAGAGGGGGGCTGGGGAGGTGAGGAAAGAGGGGCTGGGGATGTGAGGAGAGGGGGGCTGGGGTTGTGAGGAGAGGGGGGGGGTGTAAGGAGGGAGAGGGTTGTGAGGAGGGGGAGGGTTGTGAGTAGAGAGGGGGGTTGTGAGGAGAGAGGGGGGTTGTGAGGAGAGAGGGGCTGGGGTTGTGATGAGAGAGGGGGTCGTGAGGAGAGAGGGGGATGTGAGGAAAGGGGAGGTTGTGAGGAGAGAGGGGTTTGTGGGGAGAGAGAGGGTTAGGGAGAGGGGGTTGAGGGTGAGGGAAATTAAGAGAGTGAAAGACAGAGGGAGCGAGAGAGTTTACATTGTTTTGGCAATGTAAACATATGTTTCCTATTCCAATGAAGCCCTTAAATTGAATTGAATTGAGATGGGGGAGGGGAGAAGAATAAACAGAGTGACCAAAGATGACCTTTTAAGAAAAAGGGAGTTCAGTTTATGGGGGGAAAGAGGGTGAGATGGGAGAGAGGGAGGGAGAGGGGGGGTTGTGGGTTATAAAAACTATGTAGTATAGTAGCTCCCTGTTATACCATACAAACCTGCCCTTTATACAGACACACAGAGAGAGAGAGAGAGAGAGAGAGAGAGAGAGAGAGAGAGAGAGAGAGAGAGAGAGGGTAGAGGGAAAGCAAGAGGTACTGAAGAACGAGAGAAAGAGGTAGAGCGACGGTGCAAGCAGAGGAATGGAAGAAGGATAGTTCATTGACTCGCCCAGGGGAGGTGATTGACTGAGAAAACAGACATGGAAACACACAGGCCAACTGTCAAAATAAAAGCCACACTACACTCTTTATGATGATGTAATTTAAAGAGAGCAGACCTGTGGAGTGCCACACAAAAATAGACTCACAGACACCAGAACACTTTAGCAAACACCCCCAACTGTAATGCATATAAACACAATGGAGATACAGACTGAACAGTTACCCAGGCTAGAACCCCAAACATAGGGTACATACAGGCCTAACCCAGACTACAACCACAAACATAGGGAACATACAGGCCTAACCCAGGCTAGAACCCCAAACATAGGGAACATACAGGCCTAACCCAGGCTAGAACCCCAAACATAGGGTACATACAGACCTAACCAAGGCTAGAACCCCAAACATAGGGTACATACAGGCCTAACCCAGGCTAGAACCCCAAACATAGGGTACATACAGACCTAACCCAGGCTAGAACCCCAAACATAGGGTACATACAGACCTAACCAAGGCTAGAACCCCAAACATAGGGTACATACAGGCCTAACCCAGGCTAGAACCCCAAACATAGGGTACATACAGGCCTAACCCAGGCTAGAACCCCAAACATAGGGTACATACAGACCTAACCAAGGCTAGAACCCCAAACATAGGGTACATACAGACCTAACCAAGGCTAGAACCCCAAACATAGGGTACATACAGGCCTAACCCAGGCTAGAACCCCAAACATAGGGTACATACAGACCTAACCCAGGCTAGAACCCCAAACATAGGGTACATACAGGCCTAACCCAGGCTAGAACCCCAAACATAGGGTACATACAGGCCTAACCCAGGCTAGAACCCCAAGCATACGGTACATACAGGCCTAACCCAGGCTAGAACCCCAAGCATACGGTACATACAGGCCTGACCCAGGCTAGAACCCCAAACATAGGGTACATACAGGCCTAACCCAGGCTAGAACCCCAAGCATAGGGTACATACAGGCCTAACCAACACACTGTAAAAAAAAATGCTTATAGCTACTTGTTGGGTGGCCCGACCAACAAGTAACAGTTATAGATGTGAGTTATAGATCTGTCATTCTCATTGTAAGCAAGTCTAAAAAGCAGTAGATGTGTTCTATGTGCTCTATTTCTATACTTCCCGTTCTTAAGTTTAGTTTTAGCATCTTTTATTTTGTTATGTACACCGGCTTCAAACAGCTGAAAATACAATATTTTTGGTTATGGATGGTAGAATGATTCTCTACACAATACTTGCTTGTTTTGTCACAAACCGAAATTGGGCAAACTTTTAGAATGTTTGCAACCAGGCAATGGCGGAGCGATTTCTGCACAGTGTATCTTTAAGTAACTGGTTCTACAGCCTTTTTAAGTTTACTCAACTTTTCGATCAAGGTGTTACCTGATCTTAACATTTTTTGTTTGCCAAAACATAGCTGCAACTTCTGAAAATTTACACAAAAATGTAGTCAACTTAAAATGATGTGTTTGCTCAACTTACCTCACATGTTCATTCATCTAGATATTATTATTTGGACTAAAAAAGGCTTTGAAACTAGTTACACCTTCATAAACGATGCTTTTGACATACAATACTTTCAACTGACACACATTGTGCATCATCATTTCTCCAGAAATGATTATTCAACACATCCTCATCTGGACTTTGAACTCTCAACCTCTTGGGACTGAGGACACTAAGCTTCCTGCTATGTCACCGTGTCTATGTCAATTACTGAGTTCATCTCTATTGCTACACTTTGCACTTCAAAGTAAATCTCAGCTCTGTTAAAAGTACTCAAGTAAAATGATTTTATTATCATAGCGACTAAGGAGAAACATAAAAATGAGTACTATGCAGGCCAACATTAGACATTAGACAACATTAACATTAGAAATAAGTAACTCAAATCAATGATGAGAGAGTAGTCAGGTTAACTGATCACTGACACAGACATGGTGGAGTAGCAGGAAAATGGAATGCTGTGAACCAGAAGGTTGTGAGTTCAACCCCCAGTTGAGGACATGTTGAATATGAATTACTGTAGAAATGAACAGGCACAAAGTAATCATGTAAGTTTAAAACATTGTATGTTAAATGTAACCAGTTGCACAGACCTTTTGAATTAAGATTATTTATTATTATATTATTATTATAATTATTTCTAGTTGAATGAACATGAATAATTTGAGCAAGCACATCATTTTGCGTAAATTGGAGCTAAGTTTGGGCCAACTAAAAGTGTTCATTTCAGGTAACACTTTGATTGAAAAGTGAATTAAACTTAAAAAGGCTGTGGAACCAGTTACTTCATAATAATTAGATGAAACAACTGGACTTTTTTTACAGTGCAGAACTCACCAGCAGACTGGTGAACAACACACGCTACCAAAAACCACCAACTGCCTCTCGGGGAAAGCCCTGTAGTGGGCCAACGCCATGTGGGGAGAAGTAGATGCGGCGCTGGACCATTTTGAGGATTTCACCTGCTGCTTCCGGGCAGTTTGCGACCACCCGCCCGAGGGTAGAGCGGCAGGTGAATGTCTCTTCCATCTGAGGCAGGGGACGAGGAGCACCCAGGGGTTCGCAATGGACTTTCGAACCCTGGACACCGGCGCGGGATGGAACGACAGGGCCCTGATCGACTACTATCACTGCAGTTTGCACAAGGACGTCCGTCAGGTGTTGGCCTGCAGGGACACCACCCTCACCTTGACCAGCTGGTGGACCTGTCCATTCGGCTGGATAACCTGCTGGCTACCCGCGGACATCCAGAGCGGGGTCTGTCGGTTCCATCCCCCAGCACCACCGTTCTGATGCCCATGGAGCTGGGAGGTGCTGCGCTCAGGGAGACCGGAGGAGGTTCCATCTCATGTACCATCTGTGGCCGCAGAGGTCGCACTGCCGGTCGGTGCCAGGTTGGTTCCTCTGGGCGTCGAGGCAGCAGGCAGGGCACTCTGGCGTCACCCCAGGTGAGCCCAGGTGAGCCGGCACCATTCTCACCCAGAGTCCTCACCCAGAGTTTTCCCCGCATTCCCAGCATAAGGCACTCGTCGGTTCAGGCGCGGCTGGGAATTTTATAGACAGATCATTCGCCCATAGTTTAGGGATCCCCATTGTTCCAGTGGCTGTGCCCTTCCCAGTTCAAGCCTTAGACAGTCAACCATTAGGGTCAGGGTTGATTAGGGAGGCCACCGCTCCTCTGAGCATGGTGACGCAGGGGGGTCACAAGGAGAGAATCAGTCTCTTCCTCATTGACTCTCCTGTGTTTCCCGTGGTGCTAGGCCTACACTGGTTAGCCTGTCATGACCCTACGGTTTCATGGCAACGGAGGGCTCTCACGGGGTGGTTGCGGGAGTGCTCGGGGAGGTGTTTAGGAGTTTCCATTGTGCTACTACGGTGGAAAGTCCAGACCAGGTTTCCACCGTGCACACATTCACCCCGAATATGCCGATTTGGCTCTCGCCTTCTCCAAAAAGAAGGCGACTCAATTACCCCCCTTCGACGGGGGGATTGTGCGATAAATCTCCTGGTACATGCAGCACTTCCCAGGAGTCACGTGTATCCCCTGTCACAGGAGGAGCTGGAGGCTATGGAAACATATGTCTCTGAGTCCCTGCGCCAGGGGTACATTCGGTCCTCAACTTCACCCGCCTCCTCGAGTTTATTTTTTGTGAAGAAGGAGGAAGGTCTGCTCCCGTGTATTGACTATCGAGGCCTAAACCAGATGACTGTGAGGTACAGTTACCCGCTACCTCTCATAGCCACAGCGATTGAGTCAATGCACGGGGCGCGCTTCTTTACCAAACTAGATCTCAGGAATGCTTTCAACCTGGTGCATATCTGGGAGGGAGACGAGTGGAAGACGGCGTTCAGTACTACCTCAGGGCATTATGAGTACCTGGTCATGCCGTACGGGTTGATGAATGCTCCATCAGTCTTCCAAGCCTTTGTAGACAAGATTTTCAGGGACCTGCATGGCCAGGGTGTAGTGGTGTATATTGATAACATTCTGATATACTCCGCTACACGCGCCGAGCATGTGTCCCTGGTGCGCAGGGTGCTTGGTCGACTGTTGGAACATGACCTGTACGTCAAGGCTGAGAAATGCCTGTTCTTCCAACAGGCCGTCTCCTTCCATACCTTAACCTGTTACTCCTACCCCCTACTTTTTCGAACATTCTGTTAAAAATTGCGCAACATTTCAACGCCCTGCTGCTCATGCCAGGAATATAGTACTGGTTAAAACTGGTTAAATCACGGCTGTGACTATAACAGAACGTGCGTTTCATCGAAAAGCGCAGGAAAATCTGAACAAGATGGCATCTAGGCCTCGACATTTTTTGAGTTCTGGCCATTTTTCTGGGATTAAAGGTCAAAAGTGAAAATAGAGCAATAATTCTTCACATCAAAGTAAATGAACCTCCGGTGTCAATAAAAAAAGAACCAGCCATTTATCTATCGTAATTTAAAAGAAATCGTACAATGCCAAATTGGTGATGTTCAAAAATAGGTTGTTTTTTAAAAGTTACAGATCCAGTTGCAGCGTGTTCATACAAACCTTTTTAAAGTGTGCTTCGGAGCTCTGTGAGATTTCTGTGATTTTCTGAAATAACACACACTCACTAAACCCTCCGTAAATAAGTCAGTTCTTAACATAAAGACTTAAAACTCAAAATTCTATAAGTGCCTACCCCAAGGAGGATATGTGTTCACTTTCAGCTTCCTGTGTAAACCGGAAGTGCCTTAAAATGGTGTCATAGGTGCTGTTTTGAAGGGTTAAAAAGGTCTGATCTTTTTAAAACTTCATATGTGTGATTAAGCAACCCTCATGAACTGTAAATCAGTAATTTTTCCCAACAGATGTCAAAGAAAAGCTCTCTTACACACACACACACACACACACACACACACACACACACACACACACACACACACACACACACACACACACACACACACACACACAGCAAGGGATGGAGTGACAAATTGCGGTGCTTAAAGACTCTCAGAGCCTGCAATGGTATTACCATAACCTCTAGGCTGTGCCGAGTTCAACGAGATGCCCCACTTGACCGTAGCTCGCTCTGAGTGCAGCGACCGTGAAAACAAGTAGGCCCAAAATGAAGCCTGGCCCTAAATGTCATTTGATTTTGGGTGACAGTGAGAGAACCGTTAGGGTGAGAAGCACAATTCAACCTCAGGTACGTTCCTGAGGTCCTCCCGATCTGTGCAAGCCTAACCTTGACCGTGTGGCATTGACCCTTAACAGTAAATCTGTGTTTTTTGATCTCACAGATTACATCTCTCCCCATAGGAATGCATTGCCTGCTCCTCTAAAGTCAACCTGAAGCCTATGTGGGTTATGAATGCCCTATGAACCTGTCTTCGATGACAGTCCATCAGGCCACTATGAGGTCTACCTGTGTCGATTCTAAGCTTCCTGAAGCAACCGGAAGTGGTTAAAATCACTCTAAAAGTGTTTTTCCATACCCAACCTGATGTTTGATAGAAATAGTGAATTCAACCCTGTGTAAATCAGTCAGTTCTTAACGTATAGACTTATAGACTGTAAAAGCATACCCCAATGAGGATATGTGTTTACTTTTAGCTTCCTATGCCAACCGAAAGTTCCATAATTGGTGTCATAGGGTCTGTTGCGAAGGGTTAAAAAAGTCAGATCTTTCCAAAACTTTATATGTGCGATTAGGCAACCCTTATGAACTGTTAATCAGTCATTTTCCCATTAAATTTCCAAGAAAAACTCACATACACACACACAGCTTGGACAGAGGGACACAGTGTGGTGCGTAGAGACCTGCAATAGTTACCTTTGTTCGAACAATTAAAGAACCGTCAGACCTAGAGTTCTGAAATTTTAGAAACCTGTTCTAGAATTCAGGTCGATAGTGTGTGGTGAGTTATGTGGCTCTAGAAGGTTCTCGGACCGAGAAACAACCTTGTACATTTGCAATGACTTCAATTCATTTTGACAATTACGAAAATGACAACATTTTAAAAAGTCCCCGAGTCGCAAGACTAGGTGCATTGAAACCGGCTCGGCCCATAGAGACGGGCCCCAACGTTTCTTTTCGATAGCTCATTCAAGGACTCAGTAGCAAGGCATGGAAAAAAGTGGATTTTCAGCACCAATTAAGGTCTTGCTCGGGCACCGAATGACCTATCGGGCCGAAACTTGGGATTCGGGGTCGCCTCAGCTAGGCCTACATATAATGTCAGAACTGGACCCGCAGCTAGAACGTAACTACGTGTTTTACATTTCTATTATGGTTTGAACAGAAGGCGCTGTGAATTTTGGGCCTGCTCTGAAATATGTGATAGTTGGCTTCTAAACGAGTTGGAAAAAGTGGGTGTGGTGTCAGTTTGTATCAGTTTGGTGTCAAAATGACATCTAATTGACTGATGGACGGTGACTTGCTGGCTGACTTTTGTCCATTTGCAATATGTTTAAACAGTGAGGTACCATTACCAAAATGACATTCTGAAATCAACACCAACGAGCGATGGAGAGGAACCAGAAACACTGCCCGGCCATCCCGAGTTCATCGGGCCAGTCAATTTAGCATTTCTGCAGTATTTTTGAGCATGACAAATTCGTGATGGTAAATGCCCATTGAAACATATTGCAAAAGCACAGTGCATTTGCAATATGATTCAACAGTGAAAAAGCATCACCAAATGGACATCATGAAATCAACACAACGAGCGATGGAGAGGAACCACTATCTCTGCCCGGCTATCCCGAGTTCATCAGGCCAGTCAATTTTGCATTTCTGCAGTATTTTTGAGCATGTCAAATTCTTGATGGTACATGGCAAATGGACATAAAATCCTGATTTGGCACTTTCAAATCTTTCATATTGAATTTGGACATTTATTATGGCATTTGGCCAAACAAAAGTGACTTTTGAGTTTGACTTTTGACTTCCTATGAAATCATATTGCAAATGGAGAAAACATATGCCTTATGCTCAAGTAAAAAAATTAATTAAAAAATGATGATAATAAAATATGACTAAAGTATGTTGATACAGTTCTTATACATGTGTAATTGACACAAAAATCGAAAGAATTTCGAAAAACGGTCCAGATAGCGCTTTTTTAAGGGGGTGATACATTTTTTCAAGTTTTTGCTATTTTTGACTTTTGACTTCCTATGAAATCATATTACAAATGGACAAAACATATGCCTTATGCACAGATAAAAAAAATATTAAAGAAATATTTAAAAATTATGATAATAAAATTGGCATGACACAGAGGAGCGGCCCATGGATCCCACCCCTATTCTCCCCGCCTCCTGCCTGGTGGAGCCGGTAGTGTGGGAGCTGGAAGCGGACATTGAGCAGGCGCTACGTGCAGAGCCCACTCCCCTCCAGTGTCCCGCTGGGCGTCTGTATGCTCCGTCTGCTGTCCGTGACTGGCTGATCTATTGGGCCCACATGTCACCCTCCTCTGGTCATCCAAGCATCGGTCGGACGGTGCGCTGTCTGAGTGGGAAGTACTGGTGGCCCACTTTGGCTAAGGACGTGAGGGTTTATGTTTCCTCCTGCTCGGTGTGTGCCCAGTGTAAGGCTCCTAGGCACCTGACCAGAGGTAAGCTACACCCCTTACCCGTTCCACAACATCCGTGGTCGCACCTGTCGGTGGATTTCCTTACCGATCTTCCTCCCTCATAGGGTAAAACCACGATCCTGGTCGTTGTGGACCGGTTTTTAAAGTCCTGCCGTCTCCTCCCTCTGCCCGGTCTCCCTACGGCCCTACAGACTGCGGAGGCCTTGTTTACGCACGTCTTCCGGCACTACGGGGTGCCTGAGGATATAGTGTCTGATCGGGGTCCCCAGTTCACTTCGAGGGTCTGGAGGGCGTTCATGGAACGTCTGGGGGTCTCGATTAGCCTTACCTCTGGTTTTCACCCCGAGAGTAACGGGCAGGTGGAGAGAGTGAACCAGGATGTGGGCAAGTTTCTGAGGTCTTATTGCCAGGACCGGCCGGGGGAGTGGGTGGCAATCGTGTCCTGGGCAGAGAAGGCCCAGAACTCGCTCTGCCACTCCTCCACTAACCTCTCCCCATTCCAGTGCGTACTGGGGTACCAGCTGGTTCTGGCGCCTTGGCATCGGAGTCAGATCGAGGCTTCTGTGGTGGACGACTGCTTCAGGCGCGCGGAGGCGACATGGGACGCCGCTCATGTTCACCTTCAGCAGGCCGTGCTGCACCAGAAAGCCAGTGCAGACTGTCACTGCAGTGAGGCCCCGGTGTTTGCACCAGGGGACCGGGTATGGCTCTCGACCCAAAACCTGCCCATCCGCTTGCCCTGCCGGAAGTTGGGGCCGCGGTTTGTGGGGCCATTTAAAGTCCTGAGGAGACTGAACGAGGTTAGTTACAGGTTACAACTTTCCCCCGATTATCGTATTAACCCCTCGTTCTATTTGTCTCTTCTCAGGCCGGTGGTGGCTGGCCCGCTCCAGGAGTCTGAGGTGCGGGAGGTTCCTCCGCCCCCTATGGACATCGAGGGGGCCCCGGCGTATTCCGTTCACTCCATACTGGATTCGAGGCGTAGGGCGAGGGGCCTTCAGTACCTCGTGGAGTGGGAGGGGTACGGTCCGGAGGAGAGATGCTGGGTTCCGCTGGAGGACGTGTTGGACCCTTCAATGCTGCGGGAGTTCCACCGTCTCCATCCGGATCGCCCTGCACCTCGCCCTCCGGGTTGTCCCCGAGGCCGGTGTCAGCGTGCAGCTGGAGCCGCGGGTCAAGGGGGGGTACTGTCACGACTTCCGCCAAAGTCGGTTCCTCTCCTTGTTCGGGCGGCGTTCGGCGGTCGACTTCACCGGTCTTCTAGCCATCGCCGATCCACCTTTCATTTTCCATTTGTTTTGTCTTGTTTTCCCACACACCTGGTTTACATTCCCTCATTACTTTCCCTGTATATAACCCTCTGTTCCCGCCATGTCTGTGTGTGAAATTGTTTATTTGTCAGGTTGGTACGCTTCCGGCTGGTGTATGCCGGGTTTTGTTGTGTACCCGCGCTTTGTGGCAGCCGGTACTTTGTACTTGGTTGTGTGTACTTTGTGCTGCCTCACTTGTTCTTTGGGCATTTGTTTTCGTGACACGGTTGCGACCTGTTTTAATAATTGCCTGAGTAAAGTGTTTTGTCCACTCATCTCTGCTCTCCTGCGCCTGACTTCCATGCACAAGCTACACCCACCCATTGACACCAACACACAAAGTCATACACACACACACACACACACACACACACACACACACACACACACACACACACACACACACACACACACACACACACACACACACACACACCACCAATAGAAGGGGATTCCGCAGGGTTGTGAGAAGTAACTAATATGTCTACTCTCTGTTTCCCCCAATTCTTCCTCCTTCTCACTGCTTGCTCCTTCCATCTTATTCTCCATCCTCCTACTCTTTCTCCCTCCAGATGAATTCCCTTGATTATAGGAGCCATGCCTCTCCCATACAGTAATCATGATCCTGCTCCTCTCTTTCACTGATGTGACATCATAACATCTCTACTGTTTAATCACTTCAACTCTTTAATTGTGGCCGGGCATCTCTCTCTCACTCTCACTCTCTCACACACACACACACACACACACACACACACACACACACACACACACACACACACACACACACACACACACACACACACACACACACACACACACACACACACACACACACACACACACACACACACACACACACACACACACACACACACACTCGTCTCTCATATGTTTCAAAGACTGTCCGTCGCATCACCAAGACCCCTTCACCCCTCTCTCCTACTCCCGCCACCTTAACCCCCTACTCTCCACTCTCCACTCAAATCATCCCATTTCCATCCACTTCCTCCTGTACCCCCTCCCCGGCTCTTCACCCTCACCACCAAACCACCCTCCCCTCCTCCTCTCCTGCTCTTCCGCTCCCATTTTCAGCTGGTTTATATGGGTCTGTACCACAGGCTGTCTGACCATGGATCGTCATGACAACTGACTGTAAACATTTATGCAGCCAAACCCCGTCCAGATTCAGATTCCTCTCTCTATTCAACCACACTATCGGCTCGCAATGCTCTTGCTGCTATGTGTGTGTGTGTGTGTGTGTGTGTGTGTGTGTGTGTGTGTGTGTGTGTGTGTGTGTGTGTGTGTGTGTGTGTGTGTGTGTGTGTGTGTGTGTGTGTGTGTGTGTGTGTGTTTGTGTGTGTGTGTGTGTGTGTGTGTTTGTGTGTACTGCTACTGAATGATGTATGTATTCGGGATGACAGGTCAGTGGAGTTGACAGCACAGTGTTACGTGTGTTACAGATGAATGGCAGCCTGACCACAGACGTGTGTTAAGTATGGAGACTACATGTGGCTCTGATTTATGGCATTTCAAATGGACCACTGTCTCTCTATCACAGCTTCTCTCTCTCTCACCCACACACACGTTTTATACTTCTACTATCTACCAATCTTTCTACCACTCACTCCCATCATTTTACTTTGTCCATTTCTTTATCTGCTCTCCTCTTCATCTCTTGTTGTCTTCACATGTCTGCAGTGGCCTCTTGGCTTATACTTTGGTCGTCTCTGGTAGTCCGTGCAATGATGACCACAGTAGGCTGTTTCTCTAGTATTCATTGAATTACAAGGCTTCTCGCTCTACCCCCCCTCCCCCGCTCCATTTCTCTTGTTCTCTGACTCACCTCCATCATGTACTGTTCCCATCTCTATCTGTTCCCAGTGCGGTATGGGGGTGGAAGAGAGTGGGGGTGAGAAAGGAAGACAGAGAAGGAAAGAGATATAATGGACAGCAAGAGGGAGGGAAAGAGAGAGGGACCAATGAGAGAAACAGAAAGAGACATTGGGAGAAGAGAAAGTGTGTAGGAGAAGGACTGGGAAGAGGATAGGAGAGGAGAGACTGGGAGAAGAGAGATTGTGTAGGAGAAGGACTGGGGAGAGGATAGGAGAGGAGAGAGACAGATTGGGAGAAAAGAGATTGTGTAGGAGAAGGACTGGGGAGAGGAGAGAGAGAGAGAAGAGAAGGAATTCCCCAGCTATCCCCCAATACACACACCTGTGTTCTACATCTCAGTAAAACATAACAGAGCAACTAACAGTCCTGGTATGCCTGGTTACCACACTGGGGAGGCCTGCTCAAACCATCAACATCACACACACACAGTCAATACATGCATGTCTCAAACAGGTAATGAAGTGTAGTACAGACTAACCACAAACAGCGTCTGACTACGGTGACTTCAATGCATTCCTTCCTCATTCATTCCTCAGGATCAGCAGGAGGAGACAGACGTGGCCTGAACAGACAGCAGTATGGTGTTGTACTGGACTGGTACATGGCCTGAACAGACAGCAGTGTTGTGTTGTGCTGGACTGGTACATGTCCTGAACAGACAGCAGTGTTGTGTTGTGCTGGACTGGTACATGGCCTGAACAGACAGCAGTGTTGTGTTGTGCTGGACTGGTACATGGCCTGAACAGACAGCAGTGTTGTGTTGTGCTGAACTGGTACATGGCCTGAACATACAGCAGTGTTGTGTTGTGCTGGACTGGTACATGGCCTGAACAGACAGCAGTGTTGTGTTGTGCTGGACTGGTACATGGCCTGAACAGACAGCAGCGTTGTGTTGTGCTAGACTGGTACATGGCCTGAACAGACAGCAGTGTTGTGTTGTGCTGAACTGGTACATGGCCTGAACAGACAGCAGTGTTATGTTGTGCTGGACTGGTACATGGCCTGAACAGACAGCAGTGTTGTGTTGTGCTGGACTGGTACATGGCCTGAACAGACAGCAGTGTTATGTTGTGCTGGACTGGTACATGGCCTGAACAGACAGCAGTGTTGTGTTGTGCTGGACTGGTACATGGTCTCCCTCAGATCATGTTTGACATCACACAGGGATCCTAGGACTGTACTTCCCACTCAGACAGGAACACCTTACTAATATTGAGTTGCACCCCCTTTTGCCCTCAGAAAAGCCTCAATTTGTCAGGTCCTGGACTCTACAAGGTGTCGAATGCATTCCATAGGGATGCTGGCCCATGTTGACTCCAATGCTTCCCACAGTTGTGTCAAGTTGGCTGGATGTCCTTCGGGTGGTGGAACATTATTGATAAACACAGGAAAATGTTGAGTGTGAAAACCCCAGCATCATTGCAGTTCTTGACACTCAAACCGGTGTGCCTGGCACCTACTACCATACCCTGTTCAAAGGCACTTAAATATTTTGTCTTGCCCATTCAAACTCTGAATGGCACACATACACAATCCACAATCCATGTCAATTGTATTAAGGCCTAAAAATCCTTACTTAACCTGCCTCCCCTTCATCTACACTGATTGAAGTGGATTTAACAGGTGAAATCAATAAGGGATCATAACTTTCACCTGGATTCACCTGGTCAGTCTATCATGGAAAGAGCAGGTGTTCTTAATGTTTTGTACACTCAGTGTATGGATTCATAGATCCAAAAAGCTACTTCTAAACACCCCAACTTTAAGTAAGATGTCTACTGCCTACTTATTACAGTGTTATACACTGTGGACATACTTCTGAACAGTCCAGGATCATCATGGAGCTCAACTTGCTCTACTAGAGTGGGATGGAGAAATCTTACAGGATCTAGCTTTACTGTATCATGCCTTGCAATAGATTACCGTGATTCTGCCCTTTTTTTAAATTAAATTCATTTTATTTCACCTTTATTTAACCAGGTAGGCCAGTTGAGAACACCTTTATTTAACCAGGTAGGCTAGTCGAGAACACCTTTATTTAACCAGGTAGGCTAGTCGAGAACACCTTTATTTAACCAGGTAGGCTAGTCAAGAACACCTTTATTTAACCAGGTAGGCTAGTCGAGAATACCTTTATTTAACCAGGTAGGCTAGTCGAGAACACCTTTATTTAACCAGGTAGGCTAGTCGAGAACACCTTTATTTAACCAGGTAGGCTAGTCGAGAACACCTTTATTTAACCAGGTAGGCTAGTCGAGAACAAGTTCTCATTTACAACTGTGACCTGGCCAAGATAAAGCAAAGCAGTGTGACACAGACAACAACACAGAGTTACACATGGAGTAAACAGCAGGAAAAATAAGGTCTATATACAGTGTGTGCAACAGGCATGAGGAGGTAGGCAATAAATAGACCATAGGAGTGAATATGCCCTGTCTAATAATAACATATCTTCATTATTTTCATGGCCACTCACTAACGTAGCAATTTACCCTGCTTATCGACTGTGTCAACACTCATTCCTGGTGAAACTATAATAGTATTTTTTTCTCTCCTCTCCTGCCATCTAACAGGAGTCAGTGAGTGAGGTGTGTTATGGTACAGGTAACATGCAGGGGTTGGGAGGTGGGGTAGTCGACATTAACAAGCGTGAAAATGAGTGTGGTTCGTCTGACGGAAATACCGTATTACTATAACTGGAGCTTCTAGGTGAATTCTGGAGAGATGGATATTACTGATAGAATTTAGGTCTAACCCTCCCACTGGCACCAGTGTAGCAATTCAGGGGAGGGGGTGGGGTTTGATCCAGCAACCAGCAGGAGAGAAGATAGCCCTACACATTGAGGAAGCTATGTAAGTTCATTACCACATTGTACAGTTAAACCTTGCAGGAGGGCAAAAAAGGCCAGACTGCAGAATCCCACTTCTGCCACCAATGTAGTGATTAAGGTGGCAGTCAAAATGGTGTTTGTAACCCTGTGGTTAGAGGTGAAAGTGGAAAACCTCTTGTGCCATAAAGGTCTAGACCCCATGGCAGTGGCTGGGCATTATCTCTCACATGATGTAGGCCTACAGGGAGGCTATATGTAGCTTTCTGAATATCCCTGCCTCAGACTTTGTACCTTAGAGAATGATGCCTGCAGTTGTTTAGGTGAATCACTTAAACTTCAAGTTCTTTGAGCTTTGAGACCTGGAGAAAAGCCATATTGTGTATAAATATAACACATTATTCATTATTCATGGTTGTTTGAAGATAAGGAGTGAGTCCACTGAGGGAGCTCCAGTAGGTAACCTGATTACCATATCATACAATTGGACAGGGGAGCAGCAGCAGGGGGGAACCAGGGAAACAGCTGTATGCCTACACAGTAAATAGCTGGGCCAAGTCTCAGCATAGAGAATGACCCTGCACACTGTAGTGGTTATAGAGGTCTTTCAGCTGGTTTACAGGATCGGTGTTTATGTTCTAGGACCTATGATGTACTGTAGGTGCATTAGCTGGCTGTACCATAAAGTTCCAGAGACTTCTCTGCAGAGGTTGTCGGTCCTACAATGCCATTGGGATAACGAATACGGATGAATCTCGAACTAGAAAATGACTCATTTTCATGAACATGTTTGTATAGGCTACTTAAACTTTCAAAATGCTGTCATTGAAGTGACTTTGTAAAGGGTCATGGTCGGGGTCACGGATTTAAATGTATTCGTGAGAAGAAAAAAACAGCTCTAGAAAGGTTGAGATGATAGACAACGTGACAACTGGTTACAGACTTACCTTTGAGGAGAACTATGAACTTGAGGAGCAGCAGGTATTTGTGCAGCTCCATGTTGTAAAGGATGGAAGGGCTTCGTGTTATCTCTCTTTCTGTTCCGGACTTGGGCTTTAATTTCCCTAGAGTTCGTTTAAATTCAGTGCTCCGGCACGAGTCTTTCAACTCGATGTGTTCCCCAGGGATCCGTGAAAACCGTAAAAACACAGTTCCACTGGTATTGCTTGGGCGCGTTGTAATGTAACCGTGTTGTGTTGCTTCCGACAACCCCGCTTCACATATTATTCAGGGAAAAACAGACTACTTAGTTATTGTCTGTTGCTGTAACCACTATCAGGTCTAACGATATGTTGACAGCTTTTTAATGAATTAAACAGAGGTTGTTCTAGGTTTATTTTATTTTTGACAAACAGTAGCCTAAACTATATAAATATTTGTGGGTCTGAATATGTGCCATAAATTATTACCTTAACCTGTGCGCAACTAACACCTCAAACGTCTAAACAACTAGTCAAAAACAACTCAACAACTGATTCAAGCTCAAAACCAACACCTGTCCCGAAGAAAAGTCCAATTTAGTGTCGTTAAACCTTCACAAATGCATGTTTAATTGCTTCCAATAAAGAAAAACCGATAGGCCTAACTATCAGTCAGATAGTATACTTTTCTATTGCTGAATGTTCCTCCTGGCTCGACTCTCCAAAAATTATCCGAAGAAAGTACCCATATTCATCTTTCAACCTAAACGTTTGAGGTTAATCAATGTTTGGGTTTTCTTGACAACTTTTCTGTTTCAATTTTCACACTTCTGGTTGGTTATATCCATCTTTTTCGTAGTTTTCCCTCATTTAAAGCGATTGCATCCCTCTCTGGATAGTGGAGTTTTACTCCAAAGCAACAATCAATAGCGCTTTTATTCCAGCGCGAGGAGACCTTCCTTCCCTCGCGCGTCCCTCAACTCGACGTCTCTCTCAGCGCGCGCCTGGTTCGCATTTTGAAAACCCCAAACGACTTTCTCTCTCTCTTTCTCTCTCTTTCGCTCTCTCTTTATCTCTATTTAGCTTTCTTTATCTCTCGTTCTCTCTCTTTCTGTCTCTCAATTAATTTTGTTTCTCTCTCTCAATTAAATCTCTCTCAATTATATTTCTGTCTCTTTCTTTCTCTCAATTCAATTTAAGGGCTTTATTGGCATGGGAAACATATGTTGACATTGCCAAAACAAGTGAAATAGATAATAAACAAAAGTGAAATAAACAATAAAAAATCTACAGTAAACATTACACTCATTTCAAATGTCATATTATGTCGACATACAGTGTTGTAACACTAGTTATTTGTGGGTCTGTGTAATCTGAGGGAAATATGTGTCTCTAATATGGTCATATATTTGGCAGGAGGTTAGGAAGTGCATCTCAGTTTCTACATCATTTTGTGGACAGTGTGCACATAGCCTGTCTTCTCTTGAGAGCCAGGTCTGCCTATGGCGGCCTTTCTTAATAGCAAGGCTATGCTCACTGTGTCTGTACATGGTCAAAGATTTCCTTCATTTAGGGTCAGTCACTGTGGTCAGGTATTCTGCCACTGTATACTCTCTGTTTAGGGCCACATAGCAATCTAGTCACTCGTTCTCTCTCTCTCTCTCACACACACACACACACACACACACACACACACACACACACACACACACACACACACACACACACACACACACACACACACACACACACACACACACACACACACACACACACACACACACACACACACACACACACACACACACACTGTGTCTCTGTCAGTCTGACTGTCTGTCTAACTGTCATAAATACATTCAACTTCTGGATGATAACTAATCACAAAGTACTAGAGACCACTTTAAAGCTCTCTGAGGCCACCTAGTGATCTCTGGTCTCCTGGTTGAGAGTTGTGGATGTAGTTCACTCAACGTCCACAAGATTGCGCCAGTGCATCATTAATTCAGTCTCCCAAATGCAGCAAGCCACTTCGTTAGACTATTGAGACACACTGTAGGTTTGACCCACCTGATCACACTTAAAAGTGCTTTACTCAAATATTTATCAAATTTCTTGATCCTCATGGTTTGTGAAATTCAATTTTTCCTTTGTGGAATTGTATTCCGTTACAGCTACGGACAAAGACATGAAGGCCTGTGCAGGTGGAACTGTTGCATACATAGGCAGAGCCCCTTTAATACGACAGTACAACTGTTGCATACATAGGCAGAGCCCCTTTAATACGACAGTACAACTGTTACATACATAGGCAGAGCCCCTTTAATACGACAGTACAACTGTTGCATACATAGGCAGAGCCCCTTTAATACGACAGTACAACTGTTGCATACATAGGCAGAGCCCCTTTAATACGACAGTACAACTGTTACATACATAGGCAGAGCCCCTTTAATACGACAGTACAACTGTTGCATACATAGGCAGAGCCCCTTTAATACGACAGTACAACTGTTACATACATAGGCAGAGCCCCTTTAATACGACAGTACAACTGTTGCATACATAGGCAGAGCCCCTTTAATACGACAGTACAACTGTTGCATACATAGGCAGAGCCCCTTTAATATGACAGTACAACTGAGCATAGGCAGAGCCCCTTTAATACGACAGTACAACTGTTGCATACATAGGCAGAGCCCCTTTAATACGACAGTACAACTGTTGCATACATAGGCAGAGCCCCTTTATACATAGGCAGACAGTACAACTGTTGCATACATAGGCAGAGCCCCTTTAATACGACAGTACAGAGCATACATAGGCAGAGCCCCTTTAATATGACAGTACAACTGTTGCATACATAGGCAGAGCCCCTTTAATACGACAGTACAACTGTTGCATACATAGGCAGAGCCCCTTTAATACAACTGTTGACAGAGCCCTTTAATACAACTGTTGCATACATAGGCAGAGCAGAGCCCCTTAGGCAGAGCCCCTTTAATACGACAGTACAACTGTTGCATACATAGGCAGAGCCCCTTTAATACGACAGTACAACTGTTGCATACATAGGCAGAGCCCCTTTAATACGACAGTACAACTGTTGCATACATAGGCAGAGCCCCTTTATACACAGTACAACTGTTGCAGAGCAGAGCCCCTTTAATACGACAGTACAACTGTTGCATACATAGGCAGAGCCCCTTTAATACGACAGTACAACTGTACATAGGCAGAGCCCCTTT
This sequence comes from Oncorhynchus keta, assembly GCF_023373465.1. Taxonomy (NCBI): domain Eukaryota; kingdom Metazoa; phylum Chordata; class Actinopteri; order Salmoniformes; family Salmonidae; genus Oncorhynchus; species Oncorhynchus keta. The sequence goes on along the minus strand of NW_026290769.1, from coordinate 566,666 downwards.
AATGTACAACTGTTACATACATAGGCAGAGCCCCTTTAATACGACAGTACAACTGTTACATACATAGGCAGAGCCCCTTTAATACGACAGTACAACTGTTACATACATAGGCAGAGCCCCTTTAATACGACAGTACAACTGTTACATACATAGGCAGAGCCCCTTTAATACGACAGTACAACTGTTGCACTAGTGGATGTCGCTGTTCTCTAATAGCGTTCCTAATTCTGGGACTAGAGTGAATGTTGAGCCCTCACACTGGTCTAAGGCCAATTTAGCATTTTTCCCCTTATGGCCAAAGATAAGATTTGGTGAGGGTAAGCTGATCCTACATCTGTGTATAAGGGCAACTTCTACGGTTGTTTGTGTCTTCTGTGGCGTGGTTGGTGGTAACCAAGCATCTTTGTTTTTTCTCGTAAATCAACTCTGTAAACCAAGCGGTTCCTACAGTAGTAGTCTACAGTAGTAGAAGCTGCCCAGGTCTAGGATCAGTTTATCCTCCCCAAATCCTAACTCTACCATGTGGCAGATCACAAATCTGTGTTTAGTGCAACTTCATCCCACTGTAGTTAGTAGGTAGATCAACTTCATCCTACTGTAGTTGTTAGGTAGATCAACTTCCTCCTACTGTAGTTGTTAGGTAGATCAACTTCATCCTACTGTAGTTGTTAGGTAGATCAACTTCATCCTACTGTAGTTGTTAGGTAGATCAATTTCATCCTACTCTAGTTGTTAGGTAGATCAACTTCATCCTACTGTAGTTGTTAGGTAGATCAACTTCATTCTACTGTAGTTGTTAGGTAGATCAACTTCATCCTACTGTAGTTGTTAGGTAGATCAACTTCATCCTACTGTAGTTGTTAGGTAGATCAACTTCATCCTACTGTAGTTGTTAGGTAGATCAACTTCATCCTACTGTAGTTGTTAGGTAGATCAACTTCATCCTACTGTAGTTGTTAGGTAGATCAACTTCATCCTACTGTAGTTGTTAGGTAGATCAACTTCATCCTACTGTAGTTGTTAGGTATATCAACTTCATCCTACTGTAGTTGTTAGGTAGATCAACTTCATTCTACTGTAGTTGTTAGGTAGATCAAATTCATCCTACTGTAGTTGTTAGGTAGATCAACTTCATCCTACTCTAGTTGTTAGGTAGATAAACTTCATTGTTTGTGGATAAGGATCTATGCCTCCCCTTTTCCATTTTCTAGGCCTGTTGTTCCATCTCTCCTCCTGCAGTTCCCTATCTCCTCCTGCTGTTCCCTCTCTCCTTTTGTTGTTCCCTCTCTCCTTTTGTTGTTCCCTCTCTCCTTTTGTTGTTCCCTCTCTCCTCCTGCTGTTCCCTCTCTCCTATTGTTGTTCCCTCTCTCCTCCTGCTGTTCCATCGCCCCTCCTGCTGTTCCCTCTCTCCTTTTGTTGTTCCCTCTCTCCTCCTGCTGTTCCCTCTCTCCTCCTGCTGTTCCATCGCCCCTCCTGCTGTTCCCTCTCTCCTTTTGTTGTTCCCTCTCTCCTCCTGCTGTTCCCTCTCTCCTCCTGCTGTTCCCTCTCTCCTCCTGCTGTTCCCTCTCTCCTCCTGCTGTTCCCTCTCTCCTTTTGTTGTTCCCTCTCTCCTCCTGCTGTTCCCTCTCTCATCTGCTGTTCCATCTCCCCTCCTGCTGTTCCCTCTCTCCTTTTGTTGTTCCCTCTCTCCTCCTGTTGCTCCCTCTCCCCTCCTGCTGTTCCCTCTCTCCTTTTGTTGTTGCCTCTCTCCTCCTGCTGTTCCCTTTCTCCTTTTGTTGTTGCCTCTCTCCTCCTGCTGTTCCCTTTCTCCTTTTGTTGTTGCCTCTCTCCTCCTGCTGTTCCCTCTCTCTTTTGTTGTTGCCTCTCTCCTCCTGCTGTTCCCTCTCTCTTTTGTTGTTGCCTCTCTCATCCTGCTGTTCCCTCTCTCCTCCTGCTGTTCCCTCTCTCCTCCTGCTGTTCCCTCTCTCCTCCTGCTGTTCCCTCTCTCCTTTTGTTGTTCCCTCTCTCCTCCTGCTGTTCCCTCTCTCATCTGCTGTTCCATCTCCCCTCCTGCTGTTCCCTCTCTCCTTTTGTTGTTCCCTCTCTCCTCCTGTTGCTCCCTCTCCCCTCCTGCTGTTCCCTCTCTCCTTTTGTTGTTGCCTCTCTCCTCCTGCTGTTCCCTTTCTCCTTTTGTTGTTGCCTCTCTCCTCCTGCTGTTCCCTCTCTCTTTTGTTGTTCCCTCTCTCCTCCTGCTGTTCCCTCTCTCTTTTGTTGTTGCATCTCTCCTCCTGCTGTTCCATCGCCCCTCCTGCTGTTCCCTCTCTCCTTTTGTTGTTCCCTCTCTCCTCCTGCTGTTCCCTCTCTCCTCCTGCTGTTCCCTCTCTCCTCCTGCTGTTCCCTCTCTCCTCCTGCTGTTCCCTCTCTCCTTTTGTTGTTCCCTCTCTCCTCCTGCTGTTCCCTCTCTCATCTGCTGTTCCATCTCCCCTCCTGCTGTTCCCTCTCTCCTTTTGTTGTTCCCTCTCTCCTCCTGTTGCTCCCTCTCCCCTCCTGCTGTTCCCTCTCTCCTTTTGTTGTTGCCTCTCTCCTCCTGCTGTTCCCTTTCTCCTTTTGTTGTTGCCTCTCTCCTCCTGCTGTTCCCTTTCTCCTTTTGTTGTTGCCTCTCTCCTCCTGCTGTTCCCTCTCTCTTTTGTTGTTGCCTCTCTCCTCCTGCTGTTCCCTCTCTCTTTTGTTGTTTCCTCTCTCATCCTGCTGTTCCCTCTCTCCTTCTGCTGTTCCCTCTCTCCTCCTGCTGTTCCCTCTCTCCTCCTGCTGTTCCCTCTCTCCTCCTGCTGTTCCCTCTCTCCTCCTGCTGTTCCCTCTCTCCTTTTGTTGTTCCCTCTCTCCTCCTGCTGTTCCCTCTCTCATCTGCTGTTCCATCTCCCCTCCTGCTGTTCCCTCTCTCCTTTTGTTGTTCCCTCTCTCCCCCTGTTGCTCCCTCTCCCCTCCTGCTGTTCCCTCTCTCCTTTTGTTGTTGCCTCTCTCCTCCTGCTGTTCCCTTTCTCCTTTTGTTGTTGCCTCTCTCCTCCTGCTGTTCCCTCTCTCTTTGTTGTTGCTTTTCCTGTTTCCCTCTCTCTTTTGTTGCCTCTCTCCTCCTGCTGTTCCCTCTCTTTTGTTGTTGCATCTCTCCTCCTGCCCTCTCTCTTTTGTTGTTGCCTCTCTCCTCCTGCTGTTCCCTCTCTCTTTTGTTGTTCCCTCTCTCCTCCTGCTGTTCCCTCTCTCTTTTGTTGTTGCCTCTCTCCTCCTGCTGTTCCCTCTCTCCTCCTGCTGTTCCCTTTCTCCTTTTGTTGTTGCCTCTCTCCTCCTGCTGTTCCCTCTCTCCTCCTGCTGTTCCCTCTCTCCTCCTGCTGTTCCCTGTCTCCTTTTGTTGTTGCCTCTCTCCTCCTGCTGTTCCCTCTCTCCTCCTGCTGTTCCCTCTCTTTTGTTGTTGCCTCTCTCCTCCTGCTGTTCCCTCTCTCTTTTGTTGTTGCCTCTCTCCTCCTGCTGTTCCCTCTCTCTTTTGTTGTTGCATCTCTCCTCCTGCTGTTCCCTCTCTCTTTTGTTGTTGCCTCTCTCCTCCTGCTGTTCCCTCTCTCTTTTGTTGTTGCCTCTCTCCTCCTGCTGTTCCCTCTTTCGTTTGTTGCTGTTCCCTCTCTCTTTTGTTCTTGCCTCAGGGACCACAGCGAATGGAGGAGGTATGTGATCATAATCAAGTAACAGTTATGTGCAACACACACACACACACACACACACACACACACACACACACACACACACACACACACACACACACACACACACACAATGACCTATATAGCATTGTTTGTCAGTAAAGTTTACTAGACTGGCAGCATGCTGGCTTTGATCCTCAGACTTACGCAATTAAGTCAGATGAGTTAGCTCACACACCCACTCACAAACTACCCCACTCACACACTCACACGCAACCAGTCTCCCAGCCTCCCAGTGCACAGCCACAGATTCATATATAGGTAGAACCTTCTTGGCTCTCACAGAACCTATTTGTCAGAGCCAAAAAAAACAGTTTTCCAAGAATTAAGCTTAGATGTGACAGAGCTAACTACTGTTATAAGCTCAAGTGATAGAACAGGACCAATGCAGATACAAACCATTGTCACACATACAGCTCAGCTACAGTGGGGAGAACAAGTATTTGATAATCTGCAAAATCGGCAGTGTTTCCTACTTACAAAGCATGTAGAGGTCTGTCATTTGTATCATAGGTACACATCAACTGTGAGGCGGAATCTAAAACAAAAATCCAGAAAATCACATTGTATTATTTTTAAGTAATTAAATAGCATTTTATTGCATGACATAAGTATTTCATACATCAGAAAAGCAGAACTTAATATTTGGTACAGAAACTTTGTTTGCAATTACAGAGATCATACGTTTCCTGTAGTTCTTGACCAGGTTTGCACACACTGCAGCAGGGATTTTGGCCCACTCCTCCATACAGACCTTCTCCAGATCCTTCAGGTTTCGGGGCTGTCGCTGGGCAATACGGACTTTCAGCTCCCTCCAAAGATTTTCTATTGGGTTCAGGTCTGGAGACTGGCTAGGTCACTCCAGGACCTTGAGATGCTTCTTACGGAGCCACTCCTTAGTTGCCCTGGCTGTGTTTCGGATCGTTGTCATGCTGGAAGACCCAGCCACGACCCATCTTCAATGGAAGAGGTTGTTGGCCAAGATCTCGCGATACATGGACCCATCCATCCTCCCCTCAATACGGTGCAGTCGTCCTGTCCCCTTTGCAGAAAAGCATCCCCAAAGAATGATGTTTCCACCTCCATGCTTCATGGTCGGGATGGTGTTCTTGGGGTTGTACTCATCCTTCTTCTTCCTCCAAACACGGCGAGTGGAGTTGAGACCAAAAAGCTCTATTTTTGTCTCATCAGACCACATGACCTTCTCCCATTCCTCCTCTGGATCATCCAGATGGTCATTGGCAAACTTCAGACGGGCCTGGTCATGCGCTGGCTTGAGCAGGGGGACCTTGCGTGCTGCAGGATTTTAATCCATGACGGCGTAGTGTGTTACTAATGGTTTTCTTTGAGACTGTGGTCCCAGCTCTCTTCAGGTCATTGACCAGGTCCTGCCGTGTAGTTCTGGGCTGATCCCTCACTTTCCTCATGATCATTGATGCCCCACAAGGTGAGAACTTGCATGGAGCCCCAGATCGAGGGTGATTGACCATCATCTTGAACTTCTTCCATTTTCTAATATTTGCGCCAACAGTTGTTGCCTTCTCACCAAGCTGCTTACCTATTGTCCTGTAGCTCATCCCAGCCTTGTGCAGGTCTACAATTTTATCCCTGATGTCCTTACACAGTTGACTGGTCTTGGCCATTGTGGAGAGGTTGGAGTCTGTTTGATTGAGTGTGTGGACAGGTGTCTTTTATACAGGTAACGAGTTCAAACAGGTGCAGTTAATACAGGTAATGAGTGGAGAACAGGAGGGTTTCTTAAAGAAAAGCTTACAAGTCTGTGAGAGCCGAAATTCTTACTGGTTGGTAGGTGATCAAATACTTATGTCATGCAATAAAATGCTAATTAATTACTTAAAAATCATACAATGTGATTTTCTGGATTTTTGCTTTAGATTCCGTCTCTCACAGTTGAAGTGTACCGATGATAAAATGCTTGTAAGTAGGAAAATCTGCAAAATCAGCAGTGTATCAAATACTTGTTCTCCCCACTGTATGTCAGTCAGAAAGTGCAACTATGAAAATGTGTCCTACTGCCAGACCATAGAAATGGAACGGATGGAAGAACTAGTGTGAGAGCCAAAAACACTTACACACACACACACACACACCCTATAAACATGAGTTATGCAGCAGGAAACTATTGTAACACATTGAATCAATACTTTCTAAACTATGTAGGAGTATGATACTGTCCCTCACAAAGCTAAGATATGCAGGAGAGGGGGAGAGAGAGAGAACACTACTGTCAGATGTGCTGTAGTTGTGGTAGAGGGGTAACAGGTAGATGTAAAGTGTCCGATGCCTTGTCTGTACTGACCCATACGTCAGACATTAGCTGAGCTATGCAGTAGCACACTAACAGCCTGTATATGTGGACAGTGGGAAGCAGTAGACCGTCTGGAAAGAGCTGTTTCCACCTTGTCTATGGGGTTCCCCGGGGTCATCTAAGTTGGCTTTAGCAAACTTTACGTGTGTGTGTTGTGTATCTGCATGTTTGTGTGTTAGTAAAAATTAACATCTGTTGTACTGCCAGTCTAGTGGCCAGACAGTTTTATGATGTTTTCCCTAGTCTCCATTCCCCAAACCATAGACCACCACAGCCAATCAAATCACATCAATGCCCCACCAGAGCCAATCAGACCGCACGTCCAGCAATGACATCACCGTCTCCAGCATAAACTGCCCTGACCGCTGTAGAGAGAGAGAGTCAGTAATCAAATACAGGCACTCTAAATCCCACCTCCATTTTAGATGTCTGTCTTTACTGTTTGTCTCTTTCTCCCTCTCTATGTTACTCTGTCTATCTTGCTGTTTGTCTCTTTCTCCCTCTCTATGTTACTCTGTCTGTCTTTACTGTTTGTCTCTTTCTCCCTCTCTATGTTACTCTGTCTATCTTGCTGTTTGTCTCTTTCTCCCTCTCTATGTTACTCTGTCTATCTTGCTGTTTGTCTCTTTCTCCCTCTCTATGTTACTCTGTCTATCTTGCTGTTTGTCTCTTTCTCCCTCTCTATGTTACTCTTTCTGTCTTGCTGTTTGTCTCTTTCTCCCTCTCTATGTTACTCTGTCTATCTTGCTGTTTGTCTCTTTCTCCCTCTCTATGTTACTCTGTCTATCTTGCTGTTTGTCTCTTTCTCCCTCTCTATGTTACTCTGTCTATCTTGCTGTTTGTCTCTTTCTCCCTCTCTATGTTACTCTGTCTATCTTGCTGTTTGTCTCTTTCTCCCTCTCTATGTTACTCTGTCTATCTTGCTGTTTGTCTCTTTCTCCCTCTCTATGTTACTCTGTCTATCTTGCTGTTTGTCTCTTTCTCCCTCTCTATGTTACTCTGTCTATCTTGCTGTTTGTCTCTTTCTCCCTCTCTATGTTACTCTGTCTATCTTGCTGTTTGTCTCTTTCTCCCTCTCTATGTTACTCTGTCTATCTTGCTGTTTGTCTCTTTCTCCCTCTCTATGTTACTCTGTGTTTGTCTATCTTATCTTGCTGTTTGTCTCTTTCTCCCTCTCTATGTTACTCTGTCTATCTTGCTGTTTGTCTCTTTCTCCCTCTCTATGTTACTCTTTCTGTCTTGCTGTTTGTCTCTTTTTCCCTCTCTATGTTACTCTTTCTGTCTTGCTGTTTGTCTCTTTCTCCCTCTCTATGTTACTCTGTCTATCTTGCTGTTTGTCTCTTTCTCCCTCTCTATGTTACTCTTTCTATCTTTACTGTTTGTCTCTTTCTCCCTCTCTATGTTACTCTGTCAATCTTGCTGTTTGTCTCTTTCTCCCTCTCTATGTTACTTTTTCTATCTTTACTGTTTGTCTCTTTCTCCCTCTCTATGTTACTCTGTCAATCTTGCTGTTTGTCTCTTTCTCCCTCTCTATGTTACTCTGTCTATCTTGCTGTTTGTCTCTTTCTCCCTCTCTATGTTACTCTGTCTATCTTGCTGTTTGTCTCTTTCTCCCTCTCTATGTTACTTTTTCTATCTTTACTGTTTGTCTCTTTCTCCCTCTCTATGTTACTCTGTCAATCTTGCTGTTTGTCTCTTTCTCCCTCTCTATGTTACTCTTTCTATCTTGCTGTTTGTCTCTTTTTCCCTCTCTATGTTACTCTGTCTGTCTTTACTGTTTGTCTCTTTCTCCCTCTCTATGTTACTCTTTCTGTCTTGCTGTTTGTCTCTTTCTCCCTCTCTATGTTACTCTGTCAATCTTGCTGTTTGTCTCTTTCTCCCTCTCTATGTTACTCTGTCTGTCTTTACTGTTTGTCTCTTTCTCCCTCTCTATGTTACTCTGTCTATCTTTACTGTTTGTCTCTTTCTCCCTCTCTATGTTACTCTGTCTGTCTTTACTGTTTGTCTCTTTCTCCCTCTCTATGTTACTCTGTCTATCTTGCTGTTTGTCTCTTTCTCCCTCTCTATGTTACTCTGTCTATCTTGCTGTTTGTCTCTTTCTCCCTCTCTATGTTACTCTTTCTATCTTGCTGTTTGTCTCTTTTTCCCTCTCTATGTTACTCTGTCTGTCTTTACTGTTTGTCTCTTTCTCCCTCTCTATGTTACTCTTTCTGTCTTGCTGTTTGTCTCTTTCTCCCTCTCTATGTTACTCTGTCAATCTTGCTGTTTGTCTCTTTCTCCCTCTCTATGTTACTCTGTCTATCTTGCTGTTTGTCTCTTTCTCCCTCTCTATGTTACTCTGTCTATCTTGCTGTTTGTCTCTTTCTCCCTCTCTATGTTACTCTGTCTATCTTGCTGTTTGTCTCTTTCTCCCTCTCTATGTTACTCTTTCTGTCTTGCTGTTTGTCTCTTTCTCCCTCTCTATGTTACTCTTTCTGTCTTGCTGTTTGTCTCTTTCTCCCTCTCTATGTTACTCTGTCTATCTTGCTGTTTGTCTCTTTTTCCTGCCTCCTCTCTACTCATTTTACATTACATGAGTAATTTAGCAGATGCTCTTATCCAGAGCAACTTAAGTTGCAAGTTAGAAATTTGGTTGTCCAACAGCAGTTTTTCTCTTTTGTAAATCACTGACAGTCACTCAATTAGCCATGTCAGCTAAACATTTTTAGATTGATAAGTTAGTCTAGTCCACATGTCAACTCATTCCACCGAGGGCCGAGTGTCTGCAGGTTTTTGCTCCACCCTTGATTGATGAATTAAGGCACTAATTAGTAAGAAACTCCCATGGTTGTCTAGGTCTTAATTGAAAGGGAAAAAACAAAATCCTGCAGACACTCGGCCCTCCATGGAATGAGTTCGACAACCCCTGGACCGGACCCAGAGGCACTGACCTCCAGAGGGCCCCATTGATTTTGTTAGTCACTCTCATTCAGATATCATTAACATGGCATACGTCAGGGCAAAATGTGTAGAATTGCAGAAAAATGGCTTTAAAGCTGCAACATTTTCTCTACGCCCCATGGCAAAATGTGTAGAATTGCAGAAAAATGGCTTTAAAGCTGCAAACATGTAT